>NW_021635148.1:0-108331 GCF_004799145.2 Neltuma alba
TTGTAATTATAGAAAAGAAGTTAAACCGGAGTAAAAGTACATTGATAAAGTGAAGACTAGAGTCTTGCACTTACTTGGCCCCCAAGTTGCCACTTGTCAAGCCTCTATTAGATGGTAATTAAAGCTTTCCAAGTGTTAAGCCACCAATAGAGAGGATCTTGACTTTGGAATTTAATTACATTATGATTTAAGTTAATTAAGAGAGAGGATTAAGACTAATTAAGCATTTGACACTTAGCAAATTAGTAATGTTGGTTGGTGAGATATTTGTGCACATTAATGAGCTCCTCCTCCCCCATTTTTTGAATATGGTTCGACCAAGGCAAGAAGAGAGGGAGAGGAAAAAGAGAGAGCTTGAGATGGAAACAAGGAAGAATCAACCACTTTAGATCAAGTAAGCTTGGAGTTAAGGTTAGCAGATGATTCTATGTCATTACTTGCTTGATTCTCTTGAGTTTGATGGTTGAAATTTTTGGGTTTCCTCTTTGTTTGTGCTGGCCGAATTGGTTACTGTTAGGGGAGGGAGGTTTTGTTGCAAAACACATAGTTAAAACACTATAATTTGAGATGGTTTCAAGTGATTGGATGTTGATTTGAAGAGATTTCTTTGATGCTTCATAAATGGTACTATTCGGCCAAGACTAAAACTAGATCCTAGGATGTGTTTTTCAAAGTTTTGAGGCTTCCATTGTGTTCAAAATGGAAAATAGTGTAGGGTAAACCTAAAGAACAAGTGTTGGAAGCCATAGAATCAAAGTTGAAATTTTTGGATAATGAACCCTAATGGTTCAGTCAGTTCAAAATTGAAAGAAGGAATTTTATTTTGTTAAATCCAAGTAGATATTTGGAATCTACATGAAAAATCATATAGAAATGAGTCAAGAGGGAAGTTTTAGAGTTTAAAGAAACAAACTCTAAAATTTAAAGAACAAAGGTGGATGCTTTAGGGGACAAAGGTTGTCCTTAAGTTATGTTGTTCATCTTTATGTGGAATGGTTGATGATTCTTGCTATCCTTTTTGTGGATTGCCATGTTAGGGTTTGGCATTTGAGGAAGCAAGAAAGAAGAACAAGAAAATCAAAGGGCATTGGATCAAGGTAGTAAGAGTTAATTAACCTTAATATTGAGTGTTGCATTGATTGCTATGCAATTTCATATGCTATTATGTGGTTGAACTAAATGATGATGATGATGATTTTGTAACTATACTCCTTGCTTTATGTGCCTTGGCTATTGCACGTTAGAGTGCTATATGTGTGAGGTAAAGTAGTTCCCTAGTAATAGCAGAAGGTTGGAATGCTTGTAATTGATGCATGTTGATGTTTTGGTTGATTAATCTTGCTACTAGGATTTCATTGAAATCTCATCCCCCATATGTAACTAATATTTTAGGGACTAAATCACCAAAAAGGAGGTTGCAAATCCAAGGATAAATATGGTGATGAACCATGAGGAAATATTTGTATTTGGTTATCTATAAGTATCAATGGTTGGTGCTGTAATCTCTAAGTAGGACGCTAGTTTAGAGCCACGTTTTAGTAAGTTACCAAATTAATTTCTACTCAAAATTTGGTATGCTTAAAGATCACACCATGAGCTTCAAATTGATATGCAACACATTAAAAATGGCCAACTATACAATTTTTAATGATTTTTCAAAATTAAGGTTTAGAATCTGGAAAAAGGATTTTTGTCAAATGCACAGAGGTGAATTTCACAAAAACCTAATACTTTTTCAAATGTAATTAGTTCACAAGATTATTTTTTCCTGAAATACCATTCAAATATATTTTTATAAAATTTTGAACCACTCCATTTCAATTTTTCTAGATTAAGTATGAATTTCTGAATTTGGGCCAGAAAACTGGATTTTTACCTAATGAACAGTGAAAATATGAAAATTAGCGTTTTTAAGAGATAAAATTGAGCCCAAGACCATCTAATGTGGTCTGAAATGGTTTTAATTGAACTCTAAGATGATACAATAGTAAGGTGTGATAGTGGGACAGAGGGGGACCACAGCATACTGATGTGAAACTGTGAAAATGTGAAAAATAGAATGTGCGATAGGGTTAAGTTTAAATCTTTCCACGACAGTTATTAAGAAAACCATGTAGTTAAATAAATAACCACCATTAAAAGTACTTTCCATGGCAGTTTTTTAAATAGCCATCGTGGAAAGTTAATAGTCACAACACTAATTTACGAAAATACCACTGCCTTTTGTTCACAGCATTTTTCAATTTAACCGCCATTGTTTTCTATTGTTACATGTCTTTTTTGTAGTAGTACGGTGGCCTATTGAAACATCCTACCTTTAACCCCTCAGAGTGTGCATTAGTAAGCGTTATGGTTCAAGCAGCTCATGACACAAGCCCGTGGATTTAAAAATTTCAACATAACTGCTCGGATTACTATTTGCTATTTAAATTCAGATTTCGGGTCCAATTTGAAAAATCATAACTAATTTTATAAAAATCATATCTCCTTGTGTACACATCTAATTAAGGTGATCTACCTCTTATTTTAAAGATTGGGATGTGTACTATGAATTTGCTAAATTTTGTGGCTTAACTCATTCATTTGATAGGTCAAACTGGAGCTACAAACTCACTGCTCCATGACCTACGTTTTGTCCCTTAACCTCTTTTTACTTTAATTCTTTTTATTTATTTGGCATACATAAATTGGGTTTACACTTTCTCGATCATCCTCATACATTTCTATTCATTCCATAAATATTGTAATTAAATACATGGCATCAATGGCATCCATAACATAAATTACATAATAGGAGAATTACACATTGAATAATAACATTATTCATTAACGTCAATAATTCTCTACTTTCTTCTCCTTGCCTCTCATGCCATTATTACCCACCATTGCTTGACCTAAATGGTTGGTTAAGGAGAGGAGAGGTGATATTTAGGAGAATCTCAGTAGCAAACACTACCCATAAACATGCAAGACATAATGCACATGCATGACATGTTATGACATTAACATTTGAATGCCATGAAAAGTAAGCTAAAGCATTTCATACTTTAATAACATATTGCCAAGGCAAAGCATAACATAAACTTGCAAATATAACTTTGCAGACATCTCATCATAGCTTAGTCACATCATGGCAACACAACCACATCATGCAAGCATACATATCAAGCACACAATATAGGTAAGTTCACTACATTGTAACATAGCTTTCCTCTTGCTTTTCCTTTGATTCCCTTGTCTTTCCAACCCTATGGATTTTCGGTCAACACCATTAAATATCCTCTTGGATGTTTCAAAGGTCCTAAACACATCAATACATGATGCATAACAATTATTAGAATCAAGTCATCAACTTATCTCTACTTGATTCTTTCTTGAACATACTTGAACTTTAACTTTTGAGTTTCAATTCCAACCTTCCTAAAATTATTTCCACATACTATCCCCATATAATTTTGTATGTAGAATTTATTTCCAAGCTCAAAACAATCAAAATCCAATCTTAACCATTCAGAATAGTCAAGGCCGAACAGAATCACAAACTAAGGGAAAGTTGGATTTCTTGCAAAATCAACACATAACCACTTGATTCTTGTTGTTTCCAAGCCTTTAAACGTGCTTTTAACATCCATATCATCTTCTCCTATTCCAATAAATTTCATGCAGCACCTCCCTATAGGGTTTCAATCATAAAAAATCCAATCAAACCAACCACCAGCTCAAAAATAACAAAGGAGGTAGAAACTACATAAAAAACGACACACATACCTTATTTTAGAGCTTGATCTGGCTTGGGATCACTTGGCCTTTCTTTCTCCCTCTTCTTTCTCTCTCTAAAAACCATTTTGCAAGAGCTTCCCCAAGGTTTCCATGGCTTAGGACGAAATGAGAGGAAGGGGAGGGGTATTTATAGAAAACAAGACCGAATCTCAACCGTTGATCTTAAAAATACATGGCTTGATCTAGACCGTCCATTTTCTCTTTTTATCTTGTGATGACACATGTCCTATGACATCATGCTTACCTCATCTTGATGACATCATGCTTACATCATCAAGCCACATGTCTTTAATCCAACCGTACATGTGTCTTGCATCCGACCGTACACGTGTCCTGCATCTGACCGTACACACAATACCTTCTTTTCCCTTCTAATCGTACACTTGTCTCTTTTATTTTCCTTCATCATTTTCACATTAAAATAGGGAGGAAATTAATATAAAATTTGTGCAAAATATAGCCCTTAGGCATTCCTCTACCTATTTTGTCATTCTGCACCGTATCGGGTACTTTTTTGAGTCCTGACTTACCTGATACCACTGGGACATGTTCTGGCACCATTTTCTCATCTTAATTAAGTACATATATGGTACCATCTTATAGGAGCATAGATAAAAATAATTAACTTTACTGACAGGCTATTTAACCTTACTAAGTCACGTAGTAGAGATTTCACTATAATGGGTAAACAAAGGATAGTCTAAAATATTTTCGTACTGCGTTCTGATTTTTATGCTGTCCATAAATATCTTCTTCTGACTCAGCATGATGACTCGTAGGTGTCATGATTGCCTTTGATGACTCAGCATGCTGACTCGTAGGTGTTATGATTGCATTTGGTGACTCAGCATGCTGACTCAGCACCGTCATAATGGTTTTTAGATATTTCCTTTCCTATTTTCCAAGAAATATTATTAAATAATACTTAATTAGGGTTACCTTCTCTGAATTCTTTCTACTGGCTCGTAACTCCGTTGGTTTATCTCTAAGTTTCATTCTTTCCCTTTCATCACGGGAAATTCCTCTAATTTTTCTCGGGTCAAAAGTCAAATTCTAGACAGCTATTTTGACTTTCCCTAGGTAGGGTATAAATAGGCTTTAAATTTAATTAAAGACAACCTTGTCAGTTTCTAGGGACAGAATTAATTTTACAATCTATGTAAATTCCTCAACTACTGTTCCCCAGTTTTTCCTAATTATTTGAGGCCGTCTCATAGCTTAAATAATTCAATTTAAGTTATTATCTCAAATTGCTCAAAACCCTGGAATGACTTTAGGGCATTTCTGTCATTTCTAGCCTTATATCGACTCTAGGATCCTATTCCCATTTTTCTAAAATTTTTCTGAAATATTTAGGCCATTTTCGATAACTTTGAACATTGGTTGACTAGAACTTTTATTATTTACAATTAGGTCCCTACCTGGCCTAGGAATCTTCTTTGTAATTTAGTCCCTCCTTAAGCCTAACCTTCAGAACCATCTCTTGCAAGTTTCTGGCATAACCTCTAGCCCTTAGTTGTTTTCAGTTCGTCATTCTTTAGTCCCCAAACACTATCGTTTTATACATTTGCCCTTAGAAAACCTCTTTTTCCTTCCAAGGAATCTCCGGGACTTTCATTGCATTGGACTTAGTAATCATCCTTTTCTTGTGCTATTACTTGTATCTATGAGCCAAAATTTAGGATGTTACACCTATGAATTGGCCCTACCCCTTAATCTTGATCAGATACAAAATGTATTCCATGTTTTTCCAACTAAAGAAGTGTTAATCAAATTCTACTCATATCATAGAGTATGATGGTATTGCATTGCGAAAAGACTTAATAATCGAAGTACGACCACTAAAAATTGTGGATCAGAAGGTTAAGCAGTTATTAACTAAGTTAACTTCACTGGTTAAAGTGATTTGGAAGGATCTGACATAGAAAGATGCAATCTGGGAAAAGGAAGATGAGAGGAAGAGCAGCTGCTTAGAATTCTTTAGCTAAGGTATATTTTAAATTTCAAGGATGAAATTTATTTTAAGTGGGGAGAAATGTCACATCCTGCCAAATTTGACCTTGACAATGTGAGTGATAAATTAGATAGAGGCTCAAATAGTAAAATAGGTTTAGAGTCAAAACAACTTTTGAGTTAAACTCTGACTCTTGTCTAGACTGATATTTTTGAAAGTATCGGTCCACGAAAGACAAAATAAAAAAATTAGAGAAAAATTCCAAAAAATTCTGAAAAAATGGTAAAAAATAAATTAGAGGTTTTCAAACCTTAATTGAAATAGCATAAAAATAGCTTATTATAGAATTTTCTATAAACAGAGGTTTTTCAACAAAAAAAAAAAGCAGTAAAAAATTAGTCCAAAACCATTATTTTAAATATGTAGAGGCCTCAATAAATCTCTAAAAATTTTAGAAAAATTATTTAAGGATTTATTTGAATTTATAAAATTATTTCCAGGCCCTGGCGGTGAAAGAATTAATTTTAGAATATTTAATTACCGAAATCTTACGGGTAAAGTTGGATTTCAGATAAAATTCAAAATAAATAGTTAGGGGTGAAGATAAATTCTCAAAATTTTTAGAATGCTTTCCTATATTAGAAAGGAGTTTTTGATGGAGAGAAATAAATTTTTGGAGGCTCAGAATTATTTTTGAAAATAGTAGTGAGTTTTGGTCTAAATTGATATTTATGAGTGAGCCCCACTTTTTCTTCCTTTCTGGATCATATTTGGGCTTCATTTTGGGCCAAGAAAGCCCAAAAATTTTGCACAAAACATGGCCCAACATTTAAAGGAGTTTGGGCCCAAATTAACCCTAAAACTCAATAGAATATTGTTAGAATAAGGACACTTGGCAAGATCAGATTTTTTGAGGCACTTGATGGCTACCGCTTGACCTCTTAAGTGGCAGTAGAACATGCTACATATGCAAGGGAGAAGGCAAAAAATTTTCTCTATAAATACATGCCTAAAACCATAACAATTCTGCCAAAATAGAGAAACATAGGGAGGTACTGCCAAATTGAATTCTTGACTTGGAGGAAGAGCTTTTAACTGTGTATTTGAAGGGAGAAACACCAAGATTTGATCAAGGATTAATTGAGGTAAGTTTGAGCTTTATTTTGGTTGGATTTAAGGGTTGTTTTGGTTGAAATTTCATGACAAAATCCTAAGGTTCTATGTTGTGATTTTTGGTCAGTTTAAGGATGGATTAGGGAAGGATAGAAACCTTAAGTATGAGCTTGGAATTTCATGTTTAATTGATCTTTGGATTGAATTTTGAAAGAAATCAAAGTTAGGGTTTTATAGCATACCATTAAGCTACTTGATGTTCTTGGGGTATGAGTTTGTTTTCATGTGTTTTGATGATTCCAATGAGTTTAAAAGGTACTTTTGTGCAGAAAAACACCAAGGGAAAGTGTTTAAAATCATTGAAATAAAAAAAAAACTCTTTTGGAAATCATACTTCCCTATTTGGCCATATTAAATTGAAGGGGAAGGAATGTGATTTTGTAAAATCTGATTTGATATTTCGATTCTACATCAAAAATTGTGTAGGAATGGCCCAAGACATTGATAGAAACAAAGAGGAATTAATTATGTTAAAAATCAAGAAAAAAGGGGTTAATTGAGCTTAGTGTCAAGCATTAGTATTTATGCTTGAATTGATGGTAATTTGGAATGTGTTTATGCTTAGATTAATAGTCACTTTGCAAGAAAGCAAGGAGGAGCACCATTGTATCAAGGAGGCCAAATTAAATAAGTGATATAGAGGTGGCATGGAATTTACAATTTTAATATTGACTTGCTTGGTTATCACATGATAATATCCTGGGGATATATGCTATACGTTATTTGAAATTGTTTGATAATAATGTGTTTGAATTACTTGCATAATATGCCTTCGCATAATGCATTCATTTATTGATTTGGATTGATTTGATATGGTGTTTATATGGCAAAAACGTAGAGAAATGTTTGATATTGATCGTAACATATCTTGCATGTCTAATATTATCATTGCAATTTTTTTGCTACTAAGACTTCTATGAAATGTCATTCATCTCAATGTATAAACAATCAATAGGAACCTCAAGTGGTATTACCAAAGTCAAGGAGAAAGGAAAGACAATCATATTGGAAGATGGTTGAATCTAATATCATTGAAATTATGTTTTGTAATTATTATGAATTATTGTAAATTCTGTTGAATTTTTGTATTATTGACCAAAGCGACTATGCATGTGAATATATCATCATGTACTGATATGGGCTATGTGATGGAAATGGTCATATGGATTGAAAAGGGAAAGAATAACCAAGAATGGTAATTCGAGAGGATACGAGTTAACTTTTTAAGGGTAAAGTTTGACCAATAAAATTTTATGCAATTGGAAGAGTCTTGAGCTGAAATTTGATAGGCTTATAGATCTCATTTTTAGCTTTAAACAAGCGGTATTTCATCAAATTTGAAATTTTGTACAGAAATTTATGCCCTTCCAAAGTTAGGCATAAATCCTGAAAAATTAAAAAATGACCAAATGAATAATACCACTTTGCATGAAATTTGGAACTGATTGGTGAATTCTGGATACTAGTGAGTATTTTTTTCTTCAAGATTGCTTAAGAGCTTTAAGTGGAACTTAGAACCACCTCATTTTTATTTTTTTTTACAATTAATTATGAATTTTTAAAGTTTAGCCTTTATAAGGGTTACACTAATAGTAACCCGAATTTAAGAAAATTTAAGGTTCAAAATTTTCCAACTTAATGCCATAAAAAAGGATCCAAAATGTTTCCAATTAAGATAAAATGAGGTTTAAAGGTAAGGTGTGACATAAACCACCCAACTTGAATTCTATATGTAACATCTGCATTAAGTTCATCTTTTTGTATAATTGATCTCAAATATATGAACTTTGTCACCTATGAAAAGATTATTTGATCTTGTATACAAAAAAAAAGATTATTTTATCTCCTATTTTAACCTCGTGATCATTATAGCTTACTCCTTATCAACACTGTATATATTCTTTCTTATAACTATATTTATGTGAAAACCTTTCAATTCCAAGTTCATTTTCTATAATTCAAGTATAGAGATAAATTTGTATGGCTTCAATATATGCTATATGCCAATCTTTTTTTCCCACAACATTCCAAAGCACGGTTTTTGACACATGATGGTAAGTTTTCTTTAAGTCAATGAAAATCATTCTTACTTTGCTTTGACACTTTTCCATTAAACCCTTAGGAAATTAATCAATTCTATTGTAAACCTTCGTAGATCCAAGTTAGTCCTAATAAACACAAGTCTCCTGTCTCAACATTTATTTAATAACTCTTCCTCACAATTACTTCGCATGACTCATAAATTTTATCTTTTTGTAACTTGCATAATGATGAACATCCCCTTTATATATTATTATATAAACAAGAACTAAAGTACTTTTCTTCTAATTATGAACATTCCCTTTGTTATATTATTATAAATGAGAACTAAAGTGCTTTTCTCCTATTTAGGTTACTCGTTGGATTGTAGAATCTTGTTAGATAATTCAGTTAGCAATAACACATTCTCTTCCTCTAAATATCACTCCTTACTATCGGATCCGATAAGGGTTTAATTAAAACCATTTTAGACCACATTGGATGGTCTTGGGCTCAAAAATCCATGAAAAACGCTGATTTTCAGATTTTTACTGTTCATCGGGTAAAAATCCAGTTTTCTGACCCAAATTCAAAAATTCATAACTTAATCTAGAAAAATCAAAATGGAGTGGTTCAAAATTCTATAAAAAGATATTTGAATTCTTTTTCAAGGAAAAATAATCTTATGAACCAATTTTATTTGAAAAAGTGTCAGGTTTTTGTGAAAGTCACCTCTATCCATTTCGCAAAAATCCTTTTTCCATATTCTGAATCTTAACTTTGGAAAATAATTGAAAATCATGTAGTTGGCCATTTTTAACGTTTTGCCTATCAATTTGAAGCTCAGGACGTGAACTTTAAGTATACCAAATTTCCTGCAGAAATTTTTTTAGCAACTAAATAAAATATGGCTCTAAACTAACATCCTGCTTAGGGATTACAACACCAACCATTGATATTTATACATAACTAAATGTCCACGAACTTTTATGGTATGACACCACAATTTAGCCTCCAATCTGCAGCTTGCTCTTGGGAGTTTCAGGCCCTAAAATATTAGATTATATTTGGAGGATGAGATTTTAAGAAATCCCAGAAGCAAGATCAATCAACCAAAACATTAATATGCATCAACTACAAGCATTTCAACCTTTTGCTATTAATAGGGAACTACTTTACCTCATACATGTAGCACTCTAACATGCAATAGCCAAGGCACATAAAGCAAGGAGTATAGCTACACAATAATCATCATCATCGTCATCATTTAGTTCAACCACATAATAGCACATGAAATTGCATAGCAATCAATGCAACACTCAACATTAAGGTCAATTAGATCTTACTACCTTAATCCAATGCTCTTTGATTTTCTTGTTCTTCTTTCTTGCTTCCATAAAAGCCAAACCCTAGTATGGCAATCCATAAAAAGGGCAGCAAGAATCATCAACCATTCCACACAAGAATCAATAACACAACTCAAGTAATTCCTAAACCCCTTAAAGCTTCAATCTTTATTCTTGAATTTTTAGAGTTGGTTTCCATAAACCCTAAAAATTCCCTCTTGACTCCTTCCTACATGATTTTTCATGTAGATTCCAAATATCTACTTGGATTTAACAAAATAAATTTCCTTCTTTCAGTTTCAGCTTGACCGAACCATTAGGGTTCCTTATCCAAAAATTTCAACTTTGATTCTATGGCTTCCAACACTTGTTCTTTAGGTTTACCCTACACCATTTTTCATTTTGAACACAATGGAAGCCTCAAAGCTTTGAAAAACTCATCTTAGGGTTCAGATCTTGGTTTGGCTGAAATGGAACTCAAGCCACATAGCAAAGAAAACACTTCAAAATCAACCTACAACCACTTGTAACCACTAGGATCTATCATACTTTGAAGTGTTCTAGCAAGATCTAACAACCAAACTCCCTTCCCTACATAAGAAGCATTTCAGCCAGCACTCAAAGAGGAAGAGAACTAGAAATTTCAACCATACAACTCAAGCAAACAAGGTAAGGAACAACTTAAAACCAAAAACTTACCTTGAATCTCACTTGTATGCTTAAAGTTGATGCCTTTCTCTTGATTTCTCCCTTGAACTCTCTCTTTTCCTCTCAAGTTCCCTCTTGGCCAAAATATGGATTAGATTTAGGGGGGATGAGCTCATTCAATGCACATAAAATATCCCACCAACCATCATTAATGTTATGCCATGTGTCAAAAGCCTACTTAGTATTAATCCTCTCTCTTAATTAACTTAAATCACAATGTAATTAAATTCCAAATTCAAGATCCTCTCTATTGGTAGCTTGATACTTGGAAAGCTTTAATTACCATCCATTAAAGGCTTGACAAGTAGCAACTTTTGGGCCAAGTAAAGTGTAAGACTTTGCTTCTTGCTTTATCGATGCACTATTACTTCGGGTTTAACTTCTTTTCTATAATTACAGTGTTGTAGCCTCTATAATTATTTTCTGTCAGATCCATAAATTATTCTCCTCATTTTTATCTTCCCAAATTGCCCTATTTGTCTCAAATTTAATTTTTCAATAATTAAATAAAATGGAAAACTAATTTCCTTCTCTTTAGTGATTTTTCCACTTTTCAGAGGAATTGGGAAAAATCTTGGATACTTGAGGGTCTTCTTTTAATTCCATAATCTCTTATAATTCCTTGGGATATCATAAGAATTTCCTTGGGATTTTATTCTCCTTCCAAATATTTATTTGGAATTTTTCAAATAAAAGACCTTAAACTAGCTTAAATCGCCCTTAAATTCCTTTGTAATTTCTCTAAGGACAATTTGGTCAGAAAACTAATTTTATAATCCCATATAATTCTCAAGGAATATTGTCCTTATTTTTCCTTAATTTTCCAAGGCTGGGAATATTTCTCCATAATTATTCTTGAGCAATTTTCCTTAATTAGTCAAACTTTTCATAATTGGCTTGGAAAATTATAATAATTATTTTCCACCAAAATTCTTCTATTTCTCCTTGTCATTTTTGACCCTTAATTATTTAGGAATATATCTATTCCTAAATGCCATATTACTAGATGTGACATTTCTCTCCCTCTAAAATAAATTTCATCCTCGAAATTTAAAGCATATCTTATTAGAAAAGTTCAGGATACTTTTCCTCTGTCTTAGTCTCCATCTCCCTCGTAGCTTTTTCCAATGTAAGACCTTTCCAGACAACCTCGACTAGCAAAACTATCTGTTTCTCAGCTGTTCGACTTTCTAATCAATGACTCGCTCTAGTCTGATTTTAAAAGACAGGTTGTCCTGGAGTGCAATGTCATCATAGCTTATGACATGCATCGGGTCTAGATGGTACTTCTTTCATTGGGAGTTATAGAAGACATCATGAATTTAACTTACATTCGGGGGAAGGGTCACTTTTAACCTACTGGTCCAGTCTTGGATAAAATTTGAAATTGTCCACCCTAGATTGAACTTAACTTCTTAATCTTTAGGGATCGACCGACTTCTGTTGTTGGTTACACTTTAATCACCAACCTCAATCTTTAACGATCTCCTTTAATGTCTAGGTAGCTCTTCTGTCTACTTTGAGCCGTTAGAAGTCTTTGCTAAATAACTTTAATCTACTGGGAAGTCTGATCCACTATATTAGGACCATACTTGCTTCCTTCATTAAGCTCTATCTAGCACAAGGGAGATCTACACTTCCTCCCAAAAAGTGCTTCATATGGCGCCATTCAAAATACTTGCATGCAAACTGTCATCTTAAGTGAATTCGGCGTAAGTACATATCCTAGTTACCGTTGAAATCAAGCACATGTGCGTATAGCATATCTTCTAACATCCATATCATTCTTTGGGTCTGCCTATCCGTCTCAGGATAGTAGGCTATATCTTCTAACATCCATATCATTCCTTGCCATTATGGGACGACAACCAATTCAACCCAATTACCCTATAAACTTCATGGAAAGCATACATATCAAGTTTAAGGCAATACAATAGTGCTCACCACCAACTATACAGTTTAAGCACACATCAGATGTAATTCTCCTCTGTTGTGTTGGTATGGACACATGTATGTCATAAGGTAACATATTCATCATTAAGCTAAGTCTTTTAGCTTAGGTATGTAAAATAAAAGAATGACTAGCACCCTAATTAAACGTTGAAATCACTGGGGAGTTATTAAAAATGATCGTTCCTTGGATCATTTCCAGAGACTTCCAGGCTTCTTCCCCTATAATGGCAGATACTCATCCTCAGGTGCGCAGCCTTGCCTTTTCTATACTCTGCGAACATTCTCTTAAGAAGTCTCCAGATTTACTGCAAGTATAGTAGACATTCTATCTGGCCATATATGGTCTATTACCATGATTCTTACCACAAGTTAGGCATTCTTTGCCATTTGAGGGGTTGCCTCCCTTCTTGTTCTTTCACTTGTCCTATAGCCTCTTTCTCTTCTTGTTCACATCAGAAGAGGTGCCACCCTGATCTTACTTCTCTAACTTGGGAGTAGGCTCAATCCTCAAATGATGGTTCAAGCTATTCTCTGTAATTCGACAGGCCTTAACTGCCTTGTTGAAGTGCTTGAACTGTTTGGGAGCAATTATCTCCCTTAAGGACTGCTTTAGTCCTCTGACCATCTTTTGGGTCATCTACCTTTCATCATCTTGGTCATGCTGGTAACTGAAGTAGTGAGAAGGACGTCTAAACTTAGCTAAGTACTCATCAAATGACTCGTTATCCTTCTGCTTTAGGGTTAGGAATTCTGCTTCCCTTTCATCCCTGATTGACCGCAGAAGTATATTTCATAAAACTGCTCCAAGAACTCCTCCCATGTCGCTCTCGTGTTCCGAGCATTTAGAAGAACCTTGATATTCTTCATACTAATGATCAGCATCCTTTTCTAGCTGGTAAATAGCCATTTGGGCTTTCTGCTTAGTCGAACAGTCCAGATTTTGAAAATCTTTTTTAGGCAAATGATCCAGTCCTCTACTGCTTGGATGTCAATCACTCCATTGAAGGATGGCAGATTGTGCTTGCAAAAGCAAGTTATCTACTACTGGATGCTGTCGGGGTCTATTACTGGCATTGCTGGTCTAGGCAATTGTTCTGTTGCTTGCGCTGCTGAGCTTTCTTCCTCTGGCTGCCTCCTGTTGGGATTAGCCACTGCCACTGCTACTGCTGCTACTATAACAGCATCTCTTTCTTGTTCCTGACTAGCTTATGCCGCCCTCAACCCTCCAATAGCCTTTTATTGCTATTCTAAATGATCCAAAATTAATCGTAACAGATCAGAAGGGACCTTTACGTCGTGTCCTGGGGGTCTCTCCGGCAAAGCGTTTCATCGACTCTAACTAATACGCTAACTAAATGAAAAGCCTATCCGAGGAACAAGAAATAAACATCATGCTTGGATTTCATTTAGCAACATATGCATTCATAGTACATCATTTAAGTATCAGTCATCAGTCACAGCAATATAGTTCAACATACATAGCCATCAAACATGCCAAACTAACCTGCTACGGTTAGCTATAACAATACGAGTCCTACATCAATTTTACGAGGATCTGACTATCTAGAAATAGTGAATCTTAACAAAGTTTTCAAGGTGCTAGATGTAATCCTCAACATCTAAATCCACTATCTGATTCAAGCGACAGAACTCATATACCTAGAAGGATGAATATGGAAGCATGTCCGTCACCGTAAAAATCTAGTCCTTGATGTCTAGATAAGGGTTACCCATCCTATGAGTCTGATGTAACACCTTTACTCCCTGAAGGTATTCTAGGTAAATGTTCAGGTCTTGTTGATCTTCATCTTTTCTGATATGTCGACCCAAGAATTCCAACTTCTCTCTCAGCTGATCCTGACTATGGATCTTAGGCTCAGTTGGAACAGGGATAGGTACTGTGGGTGTCGGGGGTATCCCTGGCTTGGTACTAGGTTGAGGGATGTCACTTGGGTGTACACTTAGGGTAACAATCTATCTGTGAGACTGAATGTCACAAATAGGGTCCACTGGTTCCTGATACATATCAATTGTGGGATCCACCGGGCTACTGGGTCTAGGAAGGTTCATTAAATCCTCAACAGTAACCCCTAAAAGGTTAGCCCCATGCTCTAGATAATTGTTGGACCCTTTTGCTGAATATCCAGGACTAGCAGTCCCCATAATCCATCCCACCGGATTCTCTTTAGTGAGATTGGTCATGTTAATATCCCAACCATTGATCGACTTTTCAGAGCTAACATCCCAATCCATTGCGTTTTCCATCACAACTCCTACAACAATATGTCAATTTTCCTTTTAACTGACATATTAACTAAGCAAAGCGTTCTATCCTATGCCAGAACCTCCGCTCTGATACCAAAAATGTCACACCTTACTATCGGATCTACTTAGGGTTTAATTAAAACCATTTTAGACCACACTGGATGGTCTTAGGCTCAAAAATCCATGAAAAACGCTGATTTTCGGATTTTTACTGTTCATAGGGTAAAAATCCAGTTTTCTAGCCCAACTTCAAAAATTCATAACTTAATCTAGAAAAATAAAAATGGAGTGGTTCAAAATTCCATAAAAATTTCTTTGAATGATTTTTCAAGGAAAAATAATCTTATGAACCAATTTCATTTGCAAAAGCATCAGGATTTTGTGAAAGTCACCTCTGTCCATTTGGCAAAAATCCTTTTTCCAGATTCTGAACCTTAAATTTGGAAAATAATTAAAAATCGTGTAGTTAGCCATTTTTAACGTTCTGCCTATCAATTTGAATATCAGGACGTGAACTTTAAGTATACCAAATTTTGTGCAGAAATTCATTTGGTAACTAAATAAAAATGGCTCTAAACTGGCATCCTACTTAGGGATTACAGCACCAACCATTGATATTTATACATAACCAAATGTCCACGAATTTTTATGGTATGACACCATAATTTAGCCTCCAATCTATAGCTTGCTCTTGGGAGTTTTAGGCCCTAAAATGTTAGATTATATTTGGGGGATGAGATTTTAAGAAATCCCAGGAGCAAGATCAATCAACAAAAACATTAATATGCATCAACTATAAGCATTTCAACCTTTTGCTATTAATAGGGAACTACTTTACCTCATACATGTAGCACTCTAACATGCAATAGCCAAGGCACATAAAGCAAGGAGTATAGCTACACAATCATCATCATCGTCATCATTTAGTTCAACCACATAATAGCACATGAAATTGCATAGTAATCAATGCAACACTCAACATTAAGGTCAATTAGATCTTACTACCTTAATCCAATGCTCTTTGATTTTCTTGTTCTTCTTTCTTGCTTCCACAAAAGCCAAACCCTAAACCCCTTAAATAAAAAGGGCAGCAAGAATCATCAACCATTCCACATAAGAATCAATAACACAACTCAAGTAATTCCTAAACCCCTTAAAGCTTCAATCTTTATTCTTGAATTTTTAGAGTTGGTTTCCATAAACCCTAAAAATTCCCTCTTGACTCCTTCCTACATGATTTTTCATGTAGATTCCAAATATCTACTTGGATTTAACAAAATAAATTTCCTTCTTTCAGTTTCAGCTTGACCGAACCATTAGGGTTCTTTATCTAAAAATTTGAACTTTGATTCTATGGCTTCCAACACTTGTTCTTTAGGTTTACCCTACACCATTTTTCATTTTGAACACAATGGAAGCCTCAAAACTTTGAAAAACTCATCTTAGGGTTTAGATCTTGGTTTGGCTGAAATGGAACTCAAGCAACATAGCAAAGAAAACACTTCAAAATCAACCTACAACCACTTGTAACCACTATGATCTATCATACTTTGAAGTGTTCTAGCAAGATCTAACAACCAAACTCCCTCCCCTACATAAGAAGCATTTCAGCCAGCACTCAAATAGGAAGAGAACCAGAAATTTCAACCATACAATTCAAGCAAACAAGGCAAGGAACAACTTAAAACAAAAAACTTACCTTGAATCTCACTTGTATGCTTAGAGTTGATGCCTTTCTCTTGATTTCTCCCTTGAACTCTCTCTTTTCCTCTCAAGCTCCCTCTTGGCTGAAATATGGATAAGATTTAGGGGAGGGATGAGCTCATTCAATGCATACAAAATATCCCACCAACCATCATTAATGTTATGCCATGTGTCAAAAGCCTACTTAGTCTTAATTCTCTCTCTTAATTAACTTAAATCATAATGTAATTAAATTCTAAAGTCAAGATCCTCTCCATTGGTAACTTAAAACTTGGAAAGCTTTAATTACCATCCATTAAAGGCTTGATAAGTGGCAACTTGTGGGCCAAGTAAAGTGTCAAACTCTGCTTCTTGCTTTATCGGTGCATTATTACTCCGGGTTTAACTCCTTTTCTATAATTACAGTGCTCTAGCCTCTGTAATTATTTTCTGTCAGATCCATAAATTATTCTCCTCATTTTTATCTTCCCAAATTGCCCTCTTTGTCTCAAAGTTAATTTCCCAATAATTAAATAAAATGGAAAACTAATTTCCTTCTATTTAGTGATTTTTCCACTTTTCAGAGGAATTGGGAAAAATCTTGGATACTTGACGATCTTCTTTTAATTCCATAATCTCTTATAATTCCTTGGGATATCATAAGAATTTCCTTGGGATTTTATTCTCCTTCCAAATATTTATTTGGAATTTTTCAAATAAAAGACCTTAAACTAGCTTAAATCGCCCTTAAATTCCTTTGTAATTTCTCTAAGGACAATTTGGTTATAAAACCAATTTTATAATCCCAAATAATTCTCAAGGAACATTGTCCTTATTTTTCTTTAATTTTCTAAGGCTTGGAATATTTCTCCATAATTATTCTTGACCAATTTTCCTTAATTGGTCAAACTTTTCATTATTGGCTTGAAAAATTATAATAATTATTTTCCACCAAAATTCTTTTATTTCTCCTTGTCATTTTTTACCCTTAATTATTTAGGAATATCCCTATTCCTAAATGCCATATTGCTGGATGTGACACTAAACACTTCCAGTTTTTAGAGTTTTTTTTTTAACCTCAATCATGTAGATTCTATAATAAAACATCAAGTTTGGGTGATCTTCTCAGGTTATCAAATCCTTCAAGTATTTTTTTTTAAGTAAAATACTATTGATAAAGTTAAAACTTGAACTAAAGATAACTTTTAAGAACATGCAATCTTCTTAATTTTAGCAGAATTAAATATGGTTAATGGATTTTACTATGTATTTTTTCCTAAAAAGATGGATAACTTAAAAAAAATATACAATTTTAAAAATCATTTTAATGAATAATTGTGTTGGATTTTGGGCTTGGATCCGCCTTTGATGGGCCGGACTATTTGAATGGATATTAAGAGAATATACCGGTCAAATATCCAAGCAAAATTATGATATGTTTGACTCGGTCAAACACCCTAAATCAAATCCAATCAGTGATGATATAAATTTAATTGATTTATATTATACATAAATTTAATTAATTTATGTTGTATAGATTAAATATATATTAAGTATATATATTTAGAATTAATTGTGATTGATTCTGGATTTGAATTCAAATATCATGATATTATGAAATAAGGATATATTTATATATCTTAATTCAGATTTAACTTGATGGGCTCAATAGATATTTTGGCTCCCCAAAATACCTTTAACAAAAGCTATAAATAGAGGCTTCCACCCATCAGTCCAACTCACTCCGGTAGTTGAGCTTTCCTACTGTCTCTCTGTCTCTCTCTCTTATTCTTTCTTACAAAGAGGTGCTCTGTTGTGCAATCAAAGCTTAAACTTTTATAGTCTAGCTTATAGCATGAGCTCAGTAGATCCGATCGATCCGACCCGAGATTCGACCCAGTACGTTTCCCGATCCTTTATCTATTTTTTTCCTTTCATCGATATCAGAGCCATATTGATCTTGAGGCTTTATATATGTGTGTGTATTGTACGGACTGCCTTTTTTTTTTAATTCTTCCGCTGTGCCGACCGTGCATTTTTTTTTGCATTAATCAAATGCTTGAGTATTGAATTCCAAAATTCACTCCAATTTTATAAATGAAGCTTAAAAATACTATCTGTAATGCCATGAGGTTCAAAAATGTGATCGAAATCCATTTTTCAAAAGCTCTAACACCGGCTGCGCAAACCAGTTTTTGGGTCTTTAAAAATGATGTTTTCTTAAAGAAAATGAACCCGTAGAGTTGTTGAACACAAAAATACGAGTTCATAGACACCTAAAACACGTAAAACGGAGCTCGGGGGTGAAAGTTATAGAGGTTGGAAGTTGGTAGGTCACAACAAACCGCCGAAGCTCTAGCCAAGTTCGGGTCAACGCAGCTAGAGGTCAAGGATGACCTCTACAGCCTAAAACGATGTCGTTTTAAGCTACCGTGAAACTCAGCGTTCCGAGTGAACTTGATGTGGATCCTCCATGGAGTCGGATGATAGACCAACCAGACCCAAAATTTTTTTTTTAAAAATAAATATTCTTTTTAAAAAAATTTCTAAAAACACACCATATGAGCACGTGGGGTCCACCTAGGGCCTCTTAGGTCACAAAAAGCACATAGTTAGACTCCTTAAGATTTGAGGAATCAAAAAATGTGGGTCTGGTGACGGAATAACGTTGTTAAGGCTGTGCGTGTCAGCCCAAGAGTGGGCAACCCTTTCCTCCTTTAAATTTAAAAAAACAAAATTAGAAGGCTTCTTAGCCGTAAGGGCACATGGAGGCTTATTTTTTAGACCTTGTTTAGCCTAAAATATTCCTAAAATCATAGGCTACAAATTGATATATTATGTGCTTATTTTTGGTGACTTTTTGGGTATGAAAAATAGTAAATAAATGTTTTATTTTTATTTTTCCCCTCTTAACTTAAACTTTATTTTTCTTTGGGTTTAGGAAATGGCAATCTCAAATTCTAACCACTCTTTTGAAATATATCGAAGTTATTTTCCTCTTTCTAATGCTCCAAAGTCTTCAAATAATTATGCTGAAGAAAGTACAAATAAAACAAAAACACCTCAATCATGAGTGAGCTCTAATGTACCGGAGGAGAGCAGTGGTAAAAGGAAATGTGGTCCTAACCAACAAGAGGAAGAAGTTTGCAGACCGAAGGACATAAATTTAATTGAACAAATAGCAAAAAAGCATGCTGATCAATACAAGCATAAAAAATGTCTGTTTTCAAAATTGAGCTATTATGCTAAACAAATTATCAATGAGCAAGACGTACTCTTTTTCTCAAACATTGTAATCCAATATAGAGAGGAACTGGCAAGGAGGGGACATATATTTAGTGAACGATTTTTTAAACAAAGTCTTTGTAGATGCTAGAAAGACATTAAAGAGAGTTTGAGAGAACCCATGATAAAATACATCATGAACAAATGAACTTTTGTTCGTGTTTATTTTTCCTTTTTTATTTTATGTTTACTCTTGATACTTTATTTTTGGATTATCCAAATCTCTGTAAACATTTATGCTTTGTTAATAAAGTTTTTTTTATTATTATAAATGCTTTATTTGAGTGGGAGTTTCATAAAGAAAACTCAAATTAGGGATATGTTCAAGGAAAGTCAGAGATAAGAAAGGTAAGAGGCTAACTAAGAGTAATGGGATGGGAGCCAACCTAGTTGTCTCCTAATTATGAAAATAGCAAGACTCTTACTCGGACAATCTATGACCTACTTGAATAACACATATGTTGCATACCATACTAAAATGCATTATTGTCTATGTGATAGCATGATGTCTCAAAGAGGAATCAAGTCCATCATAGTTGACCTCATAGGAGGTGACAAGCTGAACGGAGACAATTACTGCATGTGGCGTCATAAGATATCATATGTCCTTGAAGAACAAGAAGTCACTAATATGTTGACAACTTTTCTTCCAGAGCCTAAGGTGAATGCATCTCGAAGGGACTAGGATGGCTACGCGACCTAGAAAAGAAGGGATACTATCGCCGGAATTACTATGCTAAGTGCCATGTCTGACGATGTGTTGGTACAATTCGAAACACACCCTTCTGCCTCTGCCATGTAGGTGGCACTGAAATCCGAATTTGACGGTACCTCTATTGTAAGGCTTAGGAGACTCACTGTCAAACTTGACAATTTCAAGCTGGGTCCTAACACTCCCATAAGGCATCACCTAAGGGCAGTGCAAAACTTGGTCAGGGAGCTTAAGGAAGTGAGAAGCGCCTTATCTGATAAGCAACAGATTCAAGCTGTCATGAGATCTCTCCTAGCAAGTTGGGACACCATAAAGCATACCATTACTCATAACAAGAGTATAAAAACCTTTATTGATGTAGCTTGCCACCTCCAACTGGAGGATGACTGAATGGAAACTGTGAAACCTGTCGATAAGTCATATTTAACTGAAAAAAGGGAGGGTTAATCTCCCAAAACCAGTTCAAGAGAAGCAAAGCCTCTCAAAATAAGAAAGGCGACCCTAAAGTAAAGAAGGTAAAAAATTTCTTCAAGAAAGGCAAGAAACCTATAGAGAAGTGGAACATAGCAACCATCAAATGCTATGCTTGCCAATAGAAGGGGCATTATGCCAAGGACTGCCCTGAGTAGAAAAAGGTATTGGATTCAAATTTGATACATTTCTCTTATGTTTCTAGCACTACGTTTATTGCTGAAACTAATCTTATTTGGGCTATAGACTCAGGGGCCACAAACCACGTGAGCAAAGATCATGGCACCTTCATAGAATTTCGTTAGTTACTAGCAAGAAGCAGAGGCTTTATGTTAGGAACAATGTGGGAGTAGAAGTCAAAGGGATCGGTACTTGAGGAAAAACCCTAGTCCTATAAAATGTCCTCTACGCTCTGAAATCTGACGAAATCTTGTGTCTGTTATTTCCTTAGTTAAATTTCATTTCAATGTCTTTTTTAATGATTTCACAGTAGACATTTCGTATGGGACCAATTTTTCAATTTTTGGTTATGTTTCGGATGGTTTCTTTGTTTTAGAGAATTTCAATGATAGTTTTTGTAGTTCTTGCTATGCACCTTCTTCCGATGTCAATTATGATATATGGCACGCTAGATTAGGACATATTGGTCAAAAACGCATGACCAAACTGGCAAGAGAGGGTTTGCTAGTGAAACGTCCTGCCTTTAGCCCCTCAGAGTACACATTCATAAGCGTTATGGTTCAAGCAGATCATGACACAAGCCCGTGGATTTAAAAATTCCAACATAATTACTCGAGTTACTATTCACTGTTTAATTCCCAAATTACAGATCTACTTTCAAAAATTCATAGCTAATTCCATAAAATCGTATTGAGGTGATCTAAAATTCTACTAATATCTAATTGGACTTATCCTTGCCCAATTCGTACAGTTAAATCAATAGATATTACTATTCATTTCAAAAATCTGAAACTTCCGGATTCTGTGCCTCAACTTTGAAAATTTGTATCTCCTTGTGTACACGTCCAATTGAGGTGATCTACCTCTCATTTTAAAACTTGGGACATGTACTATAACTCTGCCAAATCTTGTGACTTAACTCATTCATTTGATAGGTCAAATTAGAGCTAAAAACTCACTACTCTAGGACATACATCTCTTTACTTTAATTCTTTTTATTTCTTTGGCATACATAACATGGGCTTACTCTTTCCCATTCATGCTCATACATTTCCATACATGCCACAAATATTATAATTAAATACATGGCATTATATGCATCCATAACATAAATTACATAATAAGAGAATTACACAATGAATAATAATATCATTCATTGACATCAATAATTCTCCACTTTCTTCTCCTTGCTTCTCATGCCATTATTGCCCATCATTGATTGACCTATATGGTTGGTTAGGGCGGGGTGAGATTCAAGAAAATCTCAGTAGCAAACAATACCATATTAATCATGCTAGATGGATACTAATGCACTACACGTAACTTGTTTATTCTCTTGTTAATTAGTGACATATTAGCATGCTCAAAGCTAACTTCTTGATGCATGGCCACGGAGACATAATCTACTCATCATGAATAGCAATTACAGCAGCTAAAACATGTCACAATAACATTCAATAACATGTACACGGCAACACACAAGCATACAACATCAAGCAATGACAATAGGTAAGTTCACTACCTTGCATCTCAAGCTTTCCTCTTACTTTTCCTTTGACTCCCTTGACTTTTCCATGTGGGCATTTGGATGAACATCACCAAACATCCTCTTGGATGTTCCAAAGGTCCTAAACATAACCATAATGATCATACAATCCATTAGGACCACTAGATTACATAAAGTTCAAGACTAGCTCTCTTGAACCTCAACCCTTTCTCTTGCTCTTAGGGTTTTCTTTCTAACTTCTCTAACATAAATCTTATCATTTCCCATCCTTAAGATCTATTTCTTGTCAATTAGGACCACTTTAGATGGCCTTAGATTCAAGAAGATCAAATCTGGAATTTATGCTTCGCGGGTACTGTTCACGCAGAATCTCCAGAATTTTTACTCAACTTTGAAAATTCATAATTAATTCTAAAAAAATAAAAATCGAGTGGTTCCAAGTCTCACTGAAAGATTCTTAAGTTAAATTTAAAGGAAAAATAGTTTTAGGAACCAATTCTATGCTGAACAGCACCGGAATTGTACAGAAATCGAAACTCTTCCAAAAGGTCAACACTGTTTCCAGATTTCAAACCCTAACTTTGAAAAATCACCATAAATCGTACACATATCCAAATGAAGTGTTCTACCCATGGATTTAAATCTCATAGAGTGTACTTTAAGCATACAAAATTTCAAAATCAGATACATGCAGTAACTAATCCGAAATAGGCATAAAATCAAGTGCTATAACCATCACATACCTTGATCTTGAAGCTTGAACTTAGGTGGATTTTCTCTCACTAGAAATAGCTCTTTCTCTCTCTAGATGCAAGAGCGGTAGAGTTTCCCCTGTAGATCCTTGCTTGGCCGAAAATGTGAGGGGAGGAGTGCCTATTTATAGCCAAAACTTTGGCTTGAATGGACCAAAGTACCCTTGGTGGCTAATAGAAAGATAAGGGCAATCTTGGAACTTCAAGTTGACTTTTACATCATCATTGCATCATCCTCTTGCATCATGCTTACCTCAACCTTCTAGAAGATGCCAAGTGTCATGAAAGTGGTGGAGGAGATGGGAGATCAGATCCTAGCCGTTGGATCAAACTTAATTCCTCCGAATTTACTTGGTCCACGTTTCTCCGGCTTCCGGAGCTCAGAAAATTCTTCTGTCTACTCCATAAATTCTCTTTAATTCTAGAGAATATCTATAAATTTTCTTAGGCCATAACACTTTCTTTAAGCCTTGCATAAAAATTCATTTACCAAAATACCCTTTTATCGCCAAAACCGGCTCTTTAATTTATTAAAGCCACTCCACTAGCCTTTTGGTTGCGGGACTAATTTTATAAATTAGTACAACCTTTCAACCATTTAGCCTCATTTTTGTATACATTTTTGAGGTCTCTTGCTATTTTAAATAATTACCTCAAGTGGTATACTTTTTACTGGCCATAACCTCATAAATTCCATTCAGGCTACCTCAGGGGTATTTTCGTCTTTTCTCTTCACAGAAGAGCCTTAGAATATTATTTTCTATTTTCTAGGATTTTCTTGGAATTCTTTGTATACTCTTCCATTTTTATCCCCGTTGGTCATAACTTTCTGAATTTACGATTTAGTCCTTGCTTGGACTTAGCTTCATATAATCCTCTCTTTGAGGCTTCTAGCTTAACCTTTAGCCTATATCTAGTCTCTTTTCTCTCTCTGGGCCTTCGAGACTTTACTGGAGCCTCTAACTTTAATTACACTTTAGCCCCTTAAAACTTTTACTTTGTAGTTTAGTCCCTGAAACTGCTTTGTCTTCCTTTCTCATCTTTGGGACTTCTGCTCAAAAGGGGTCTAGTAGCCTATCCAATTCAGGCTATTTCTGGTACTTCTAGGCCCAAAAGTTTGCATGTTACAACTAGGAAACATGTCCAAAAAGAAAATATCTCTGTGTGAACATTGCCTCACTGGCAAGAGCACACGGAAACCTTTCGGAAAGGCAACCAAGGCTAACCACCTTCTTGAACTGGTACACTCTGATGTTTGCAGACCAATGAGTATTAGGGCATGTCACGGAGCATAGTATTTTATTACCTTCATCGATGATTCTTCCCGATATGGCTATACTTACCTGATTTCCCATAAATCTGAGGCATTAGAGTACTTTAGAAAATATCTCAATCTAGTGGAAAATTAGCTAGGTTCAAGAATCAAAGCCTTACGAACTGACTGAGGTCGAGAATACCTCTCTAATCAGTTCAAGGAGCTCTATGAAAAAAGGGGTATTATTAGGCAACTAACAATCCCCGGCACTCCTCAACAAAATGGAGTTGCTGAAAGAAGAAACAAAACTCTCCTTAATATGGTTAGATCAATGATGGCACAAGCTGAGCTTCCAACCTCATATTGGGGAGATGCTCTTTTAACTACCACATTCATACTTAATCGAGTGCCTTCTAAATCAGTCACCATAACCCCTTATGAATCATGGACAAGCTGCAAACCGGATCTAAGCATCCTAAGACCATGGGGGTCAGCAGCCTACATTCGTGATTCTTCCCATAAGTATGACAAGCGAGAACCGAGGGGCAAAAAGTGTATCTTCATAAGATACTCTGAGAACTCTAAGGGGTATGTCCTCATTGGTGAAAATGATGATGGCTCAATGACTAAGATAGAGTCAGGGGACGCAACATTCATAGAAACTGAATTTCCTAGCAGAGGGAGTATTGATCAAACAAGCTGTCTTTATAAGGATGATAGCAATAAGGTACAACAAAGTATTCCTCAGTCTACTGATCTGAGTGGAAGGGTTGAACCATTTTCACAACAAGGTCTAACTCAGCCACAGGAAGAAAGTCCTGCATTAACCCCACTTAGGAGAAGTAACAGAGACAAAACTCCTAGGAGACGCTTTTCAATTGAAGGAACAACCTTCATCATTAGTCTAGAAAACGATGAAGAAGACACCATAAGTGTTAAAGAAGCACTAACAGGGCCTGCTAAGGAAAAATGGCAAAAGGTCTTACAAGAAGAAATAGATTCCATGAAGTCCAACCAAGTATAGGAATTAGTTGATCTACCACCTAGCCGAAAGGCAATTAGGAGCAAGTCGGTTCTCAAGCACAAACGTAAGGCTAATGGATCAATTAATAAACCTAAAGCAAGGTTAGTTGCCAAAGGGTATACACAACGAGAAGGAATGGATTACAGAGACACTTTCTCACCTATTGTACGTTTCAACTCGATACAACTAATACTGGCTCTAGTAGCAAGTTTAGACTTAGAGTTACATCAGATGGATGTAAAAACTGCTTTCCTGAATGGAGAACTAGATGAAGAAATCTATATGGAACAGCCTGGGGGCCTTATACAGAAAGGAATGAACGAAAGGTTTGTAAACTCTTAAGATCCATTTATGGACTCAAGCAATCATCTAGGTAGTAGTACTTAAGGTTCCACAAAGCTATAAGCTCCTATGATTTCGAAATGATCAAGGAAGATCACTGCATTTATATCAAGCGGTCTGGAGATAACTTTGTCATTCTATCCTTCTATGTTGACGACATACTCCTAGCTGTTACCAATCTTAAACTAATAAAGATGATCAAAGAGTGCTTATCCTTGAACTTCGAGATGAAAGACATCAGCGAAGCAGAATATATCTTAAACGTTAAGATAAGAAGAGATCGTTCTAGAAAATTACTGTCATTGTCACAAAAGGCATACATAGCAAAGATTCTTAAGTGTTTCAATATGAGAGAATGCAAGCCTATGGATACCCCTGTGGTTAAGGGATATAACCTAAGCAAGGAAATGTGCCCTATAAAACAATGTGATATAGAATGCATGAAGAGAATCCCATACTCGAGTGCCATTGGCAGCCTAATGTACGCTATGCTGTGTACCAGGCCAGACATATGCTTCGTAGTTGGACTTGTGAGTCGATTCCAATCCAATCCATGAGTAAAACACTGGGAAGCTGTAAAGAGGATTATGAGATATCTAAAAGGAACCATGGACTATGAGTTGTACTATCAAGGAAACAGTTTTCGTGTGGATGGTTATTCTGATGTTGATTGGGCAAGAGACCTAGATGAGCAACACTCGATGTCAAGCTATGTCTTCCTATTGAACAATGAAGCAATCTCCTAGAGCAGCAAGAAACAAACATGTGTGTCTCTTTCATATTCTTAGTACGATTGGGAATCCATGGTGGTAGTGAGGGACCAACTCTAAGTCACTGCGATAGTCAAGCAGTAATAGCCTATGCAAAGAATCCTAAGTACCACAATCGTACTAAGCATATAGACATAAAATATCACTTTGTAAAGGATATGATCGCTAAGAAACAAGTGACAGTTCAATACTTGTCCACTCATAAGATGTTGGCAGATCCCTTAACCAAGCCTATAGCTAGAGATCCTTTTGTCAAGCATGTAAAGGCCTCAGGCATACGTAGAGCATGATGTATTAAACTCCTTTTTCTTTTTTATCCTTTTTCTTGTTCAATTACACAGGCACAAGGCATGTTGTACTAAACTTTTTCGTTTCTCTTACTTAGTAAGTCAATACATTTTATCTAGTTCAAAGAAATTTTCTTGTATATACATTTGTGTATTTATACATGCATAGGCACAAGGTATGCAACACCAATGTGTCGTACAGGTCACAAGGTTGGCTTACTCACACAAGCAACTGCCTCGCTATGTTCTCATAGGACATAGAAGGTTTGACAACAGATGATCACCATGAGATGGTAGAGAAGAATCACTGCACAAATGTCACCTCAGCTAGATTGAGATGAGGCCCATAAAAGTCTGGGCCAAATCATAGATAATGTGTAATCCATGAGACCTATAGTCAGACAAGGAACTCTTCACTTGTAAGACCCCATATATAGTTGTGATGAAAGAGCTCCTGGTTTAAATGTTGGAGTGCATTTGGAACTTAAGTCTGTACAATGCTACTAAAACCAAAAGCAACATACTCCACCTAGTGGATTGAGCACTGTAGCATACAATTCATACTGTATGAGCTCACTCAAATCTGCAATATGGGGTGTAGATGGAAGATCCTTGATCCATTACGATGTGAGTTCTAGAAAGGAAATAAACCTTTTATAATGCCCTTAAGACTTAGACAGCATCATAAAGGTTTGGTGTAGTGACAGCTACTCTAGCCTAAACCTCATGGTCAAGAAAAATGCAATCTAACAGGTCAATGGAAAAGCAACTATGCCAATCTAAATGATAAATAGTCAGAAGGAAGATTTATCCTGAAGTACATATCTACATTGGTGTCTGTGACATGTCCCTTACAAGTTGAACAGAACAACTAAGCAAGTATAGATACCATACATATAGGAAGGTGATTTGAGTAAACGAAATAACTCGAGAGGGATTAGTTATGCCACAAGTAAAGTGTATGGATAAAACTAGGGCATTTGAGGCAACAAGCATACAATTTGCAGGTATACCAAAGGTGTTCTTATGTGCTAGTCCTGTATAAAGGAATCCTAGTGCACAAGCAACCGAACCGATGACATCATGCCCACGTGGTCATGGCAGACACCTAGTATGAAGCAATGAAAGATTTAGCTATCGCACGATGGACAACCCATCAAGTATGAGTGGGAGATATTGAATTTTGGGCTTAGATCCGCCCTTGATGGGCTGGACTATTTGATTGGATATTAAGAGAATATACCGGTCAAATATCCAAGCAAGATTATGATATGTTTGACTCAGTCAAACATCCTAAATCAAATCCAATCGATTACGATATAAATTTAATTGATTTATATTATATATAAATTTAATTAATTTATATTGTATAGATTAAATATATATTAAGTATATATATTTAGAATTAATTGTGATTGATTCTGGATTTGAATTCAAATATCATGATATTATGAGATAAGGATATATTTATATATCCTAACTTAGATTTAACCTGATGGGCTCAGTAGATATTTTGGCTTCCCAAAATACCCCTGATAAAGCTATAAATAGAGGCTTCTACCCATTAGTCCAACTCACTCTAGTAGTTGAGCTTTCCTACTATCTCTCTCTCTCTTATTCTTTCTTGCAAAGAGGTGCTCTGCTGTGCACTCAAAGCTTAGACTTTTATAGTCTAGCTTATAGCGTGAACTCAGTAGATCTGACTGATCCGACCTAAGATTGGACCTGGTACGTTTCCTGATCCTTTATGTATTTTTTTCTATCAAATTGTTATATTTTTAATCAGGAAAATTTGCACCAAAAAAAAAGACCCTAGAAAATATAAAATTACAATTTAGGTTCCTTAATTTACAAAATTGTCAGAGACCGAGTCTTAAAAATGAATTATGGAAATGTTAGAGAAAAGACAAAAATGCCTATCTTTTTTTTTCGGTTAGATTTAAGGTTTTCATGATAACAAATTGAGTTATTTAGTTTCTCTAAATATTTGCTATATTAATCGATCATGTGTTCAATCACTGATCAATCGAATATGTGCTAAATAATTGACAGTGTGTTATATGTTTAGATACTGTTAAGTTTTATCGATCACGTGTTAGATAATTCACTGTGCTAGATAACTTGCTAGAATAATAGGTTTATTGATCACATGTTCGATCTCTACTAAACTATTCTAATAAAAGGGCCTTTAGGAAATTATCAATCACCTGATAAATAATTCAATAATCGATAAGCTTCCAGGTAAAGAGGTTAACTTCCTTACTTTTGACAAAGGATCAATCGATCACCTTATCAATTAAGAGGTAATTGATAATGACTCAAATAATTGGTAAATCTCCTTAGCTCACTTACTGTTTGAAATGATTTATAGTTTATTATCATCTCATCGATCAATCTCTTATCAATAACTTGTTCTAACATTGCTTTACAAAACTTTGGTTGTTCGATCAAGATGTTTTCTGGAAATCAAGTTTCTACTGACAATAATCGATCACTTAATTGATAATTTAATTATCAATCGCATAATCGATCAACATCATGTTTTTCTAGTATTTGAGTCTAAGTCCTTTTGAACTATTTTTGTTATAACTTGTTTGATCAAAGTTTTATCGATAACCTTTCAGATTAACAAGTTCAAAGTATTTTTATACAGTTACTTATATTATCGATAATTTACTTGATAAAAGGATAATCAATCATCTATTCGATGAAGCTCCAACACATTTCTTTTAATTGTTCTTCATGATGATCTTTCAGAAAATATATTTTTCTCTTATCTTTAAGCTTTTCTTAATCTCCTTTGATTATCTTAGTTTCTTATAAAAACTAAGAAAGCACATGTCTCAAGTTTACAAGAATCTTAACTGGTTATCATTATTGGTTGTACTTCATCATTTATTGATCACATGTTCTATAAGAGTTTGATCCATAATGTCTTCAATAAATGTTCTCTTCTTTCAAGTTTGATTCCCTTACTATTAATTGATAACCTTATTGATCAAGGGATTATCGATCAAGACATCGATCAACTTGATTCTTTTTACTTCCTGATTATCTGACTTTTGATCTTATGTTTTTCATATCCTAAATCAATACCATGAATCAACATTTCTTCTGGTATGCATTCATATTCACTAACACTTCACTTTTGCCAAGACACTTCTACAGATTATGAAGCATAATGGATATATTATAGGCTCAACCTACTGTGCAGAAGCATTTACTATGAACAACTGTTATAACTACCAAACACACACAATCGATACTCCAACGGCTACAAGCTCTTATATCTAACAGAAACTTGAACGATTCTAACTATAAATGGCGTGAAGAGCATTGAATGAAGTATTGAATTCACTGAGCTACCATCTATAAAAATTAACTCTTGCATTCACTACTCTTTTTTTACATTCTGAGCATCAATGCTTATCATATATACTTTGTGAGAGAGTTTGTAATTCTTTTTACTCAATTTTGTGAGTGACTCAAGAGTGTGGACTCTTAAGAGGATTGTAACCTTACGAGTAGTAAGAGGGAGTGATTAAGAGGAGTCAATTGCTGTACTGAGGCCCCAAGATCCTATTGAATCTTAGGGATTTAGTGAAAAACTTAGAGGCGCTTTAGGAATTGGACATAGGTCAAGTGGTTGTGACCGAGCCAGTATAAACTCCAATGTCATTCTTCTTCTGTTCATCTTTGATAAAATTCTTCTAAACTTATCTTTATTGTTTTATTTGGTCATTTATTTTATTAAGTTAAATTTTTATATATCACCTAATTCACCTTCCTCTTGGGTGAAACTGCCACTAACACTTTCTTCCGTCCAAACTAGTATCATTCTCTTTCTTTCTCTTTTTCCTCTCCCTATCTAAGTCCCTCTCCTTCTTTCTTCTCCTCTCCTTCCTCTTCCCTGTCCTTCTCTCCCAACCCACTTGATTTTGTAAGCTTAGAAACAAGAGATAAGTAGTCAAGCTTTTTCAATCCATCTTCTTTGATAGCCATATGGGATGTTGTCTTGTGTATCCTAAATTCCCAGAAATTCAATGAGAAGAAAATGGAAGAAGAAAGAGGCTTATAGCCATAGCATTAGCATGAAGTCGATGAAGTAATGATGACAAGTGGAAGCAAACAGGTAATCCATCAGGCATAGCAGCTCGTGGCTTCTAATCAGATCAAATGGATGTCTCTCAAATGATGTGCAGTGTGTGTTTAGTTGGCCTGGCTGAAAATGTGTTAGAGATTATTTAGGTGTCTTGTTAAATGGGTGTAAACTTCAGGATCACTTAGAAATTTCTCATATTGCAGTATAAATCTGACAAAATTAGAGCTAGATAACAGTGGGTATTACATTCTCCTTGTTAACATGTATGATGAAGCTATTTAGTGGAGTGAGGTTGCAAAAATTCGAAGTAACATGAAGGAGTTGGGTATTTAAAAGAGATATCTTAGGTCTAGCTAGGTTGAAATCAAAAGGAAAATTCATCACTGAATAGCTTTTTGTTATTTCATCAAATGACAAGAATCAAGAATAACAAAAATCACTGACTATTAGAAACAATAGTTGTTGTCAAGCATATACTGGTTTTTTTATTATTTGTGATAACATTGTTGTTATTTGCCATGCAACTGTTGCAACTACAGACTATGTGCATATGATGTCAATTTTCGTAGTAAATAAACTTAATGTTAATAGATTTTGAAGAATTGTTACTTCACCAACATCAACTTATTATTTTCAAATAATAAACTTGTTATTTCCAATAATGAACTTGCTATTTCTAATACAAAACTTGTCAATTACTCTACTCATTATTCCTAACAACTTACCAAACCTGTTATTTACAATTATGAGCTTGTTATTTCACATACAAAACTTGTTAATTCATCTTACTTAACTTGTTATTTTCAATAACTTACGAAACTTATTATTTCCAATTATGAACTTGTTATTTTCTATACATAAGCTATCAATTCATCATACTCAACTTGTTATTCCCAGTTACTTTAACAAACTTATTATTTCTAATTGTAAACTTATTGTTTTTTATACAAAACTTGTCAATTTGTTATATTTGTTATTTCCAACTTACCAAACTTGTTATTTCCAATTATGAACTTATTATTTTCTATACATAACCTATCAATTCATCATACTCAACTTGTTATTCCCAACTACTTTGACAAACATGTTATTTTTAATTATAAACTTGTTATTTCATATAACAAAACTTGTCAATTCATTATACCCAACTTGTTAATCCCTACAACTTACCAAACTTATTATTTTTAATTATAAACTTGTTATTTCCTATACAAAACTTGACAATTCATCATACTTAACTTGTTATTCCCAATTATTTAATAAACTTGTTTTTTTAATTATAAACTTGTTATTTCCAATGCAAAATTTGTCAATTCCTCATACTAAACTTGTTAATCCTAACAACTTATCAAACTTGTTATTTTTAATTATAAATTTGTTATTTCCTATATAAATTTTTCATTTGGCTTACCACTCTTATTATTTGGCAGTGAAATGTGGGAATAATACAACTTTTTATGAAACATAATTTCATGAGAAACCCAGTCTCATAAGTATTATTTCGCTTATCACTCTTATCATTTAGCTTGCCACCCTTGTCATTTAGCTGTGAAATGTGGGAATGATTGTAACTTTTCATGAAACTTAATTTGAGAAACTCAATTACAGAATTGTTATTTTGCTTACTACTCTTATTATTTGGCTTAATTCTCTTGTCATTTGATAATGAAATGTGAAAATAATGACAACTTTTTATGAAACCTAATTTCATCAGAAGCCCAACTATAGGCTTATTATTGCGCTTACTGAACTTGTTATTTGGCTTACTACTCTTGTTATTTAGTTTACCACTCTTCTCATTTGATAGTGAAATGTGGACGTAATGGTGACTTTCCATGAGACTTAATTTCATGAGAAATCCAACCATAAAATTATTATTTGAATTACCACTGTCGTTATTTGGTAGTGAAATATGAAAATAATAGCAACTTCTCATAAATTAGGAAATATCATGTCAGGTATATGTAATTGTCATTAACAATTAATAATTGAGCCAAATGAGTAACTAAATATGATAATAAACTCAAGTCCAAATTTTTGCAGCCAAAGAGGATTCATTCCTAAAGCATACAAATTACAAAGTACCAAACTCAAGTCCCATTTGGTTGGCTGAAAATATTTTGATTAAAATGAAAATCAAAATAGAAATGAAGAATAAAAATCCAGATATGTTTGGCATTGTCTTAGGCGAGCACCAAGCAATCATCACACACATTGCAAGCAAACATCACGACCATTGCAAAATGACTACAACTTTCCCTCAAACTCCCTAACTCTCCTGTCCTTCTATAGCAACAAAGAGAATAATTGAAGAGGTTTCATTGTTGATGAAAGGACGGCTAGGTAAGACAAGAAGGAAGTGACAGGGGATGAAGACAAAGTAGGGGACTTTTTTAAATCTGGTTTGCAAAGGAGAAGAAGTTAGAGGAGATAGAGCAATAATGAATCAACACAGGTTAAAGAAGATGAAGAACATTCAATCGATGAACTTGAAGTAAGTGGAGAAAAAACATTCGTCGTCAAAGTCCTAGTTGATTTTGAACTGATCCAAAGTACTTCCGTTCAAATCTCCATGACATTTGAATGAAGAGGAAGGATGATGGGAGTGGGTTCTCATAATAGATAATGGTGTAATGGCGGAGCTCCAGTGCGATTGAGGGATAATGGAAGGTACGACGGAGGTGTGATAGTGGACGATGGATAGTGGATAGAGGACGATGATAAAGACAAAAGGAAGATAAGATAAGGTAAGGGCAACAATGTGGAGGGAGAAATGTCAGTCTTTGATGGCAGAGTGGGGATGAGAATAAAAATTTCAATTACAAAGGGGTATTTTGGTCTTTTAGAAATAACTTGATAATTGCAATTTAAAGCCTTGTTTCCTAAAGCAATTAAGTGAATTTAGGAACTCATTTTGCAATTTCGTATATTTAAGAGTCTTTATTTGCTATTTTTCCTATTGATTAATCAATAAACCAATAATTCATGTTATTAACTTATAATAATGTGTTTATTAAGGAATATTATATCAAATTATTTTAGGAAAAATGACAAATAAAAACCCTTGAATATATGAAATTACAAAATGGGTTCTTGAATTAGTATAATTGCTTAAAGAGACTGGGTCTTAAATTGCAATTATGAAACAATAGAGAAAATGCCTACCAAAATGCCCTTCCCTTTTTTCCCCTTTTCTTTCTCCTCTTTCATCCTTCTCTTTGCCTCTATCTATTTCTCTTTCTCCTTTCTCATTCTCCCTGTGACATCTTAACTTTTTTTACAAAATTACAATTCAATTAGAGGTAATTGGAATCACATTTGATGGTCAAAGTTTGAAAATTCATAACTAATTGTAGAAAAATAAAAATTGAGTGATTCTAAGTTCTATTAGAAGCTCTTTAGAATGTATTTTGAGGAAAAATAAGCTTTGGACAAATTGTTTTCAAATTCAAGTGCAGTTTTAATTTCAAAATGTTCTATTCATTTGGTCATTTTTCAGTTTTTTTTTTAGCATTTTTGTCTAACTTTGGATAAGCATAACTTCTTGCACGATTATCCATTCGAGGTGTAGTACCACTCATTTTAAACGAAAAAAATATGACCTCTTGATCTGGAAAGTTTCATGAATTAACTCCCTCAATTGCTCTGAATCATATTGGTCAAACCTTCCTCTCAAATGATTGACTTTTGTCCCTAACTATCAATTCTTTCCATAATTGTTTCTCTAACTTGGCATGCTAAATACACACTCATCTAGTTGATTTAAACAGTATACTTCAATGTATGATTGCGTAAAGTTGTCATATAGCATCATCACAAAGTATCTAATTACATTCAACCTCAAAATGCATGAGATAATTCAAGATCATAAAGTGTCATTGCGATTATAGTACCTTTATGCATTAACCGTCTCCTTGCTCTTTCCTTTTGATGTTGAAGGCCCTAGGTTTTTGTTAAATGTGGGGGAGGGGATAAGATTCATGGGAATCTTAATAGCATAGCACCACATTCATAATGTCAACCAAGTAAAGCATTTTATGCTAAATGAACTTGCTAATGCTTACTTTCACTTAATGCAAATACCATAGAAAGGACATAACATACTTCTCATTCATAACACTCAACATAGTATAAGCCAGGCATTACATGCATGGAGTTACACATCATATAACATAATCATCTTATCCACATCATTGCATAGCAATATAGCATAACATAAAGCAATAAACACAATGCAAGGCAGCATTAGATGGTAATTGCTAGCTACCTCTTTCAAGCTTTATCCTTTCCTTTAAGCTCTTCCTCTCTTGAGAAAATCTTCTTCACTTTGGATTCTAGGCCTATTGATAATACAGTAGGACATTATCATTCATTACTTATCCAAAACATTAATCAAATAACCCTTAAACCCCTTTTCTTTGATTTTTGGGTTATTACTTACAACTTTGATTCTTTAAATCCATTGGGCTATTTCTACATAATTTTTCATGTAGATTTCAAATATCCACTTAGATTTATGACAATCCAATCCCACCATAAAGATCTCATGTTGGCCGAATAGGGGTCCTTGGAAAACAAAAATTCTATTTTTAATTTTAATGCTTTCAAGCTTCCTTTCTTAGTGTTTCCCTACACCATTTCATCATTTAAACACATTGGAAGCATCAAATTGAATCAAATCCAACTCTAACTCTATTCTCTCACCTTAGCTGAATTGAATCATCAATCATAGGGGTTGGATTTTCTTTCCAAAACTCAATCAAACCAATCAAACCCTATCCTTTTTAAGTGTTTAATCTATGTTTCAAACACTTGATTAAACCCTTCCTAATTTTCAAAATTTTAGCAGCATCTCCCCATGGAAAATGGCCATCTAAACCAACAAAAAAACATATAAATAGCGCATAATAATTAACAATAAGCTTAGGAGCTTACCTTAGTGATTTCTTGAACTTAGGTAGATTTTTTCTCACTGAAAATAGCTCTTTCTCTCTCTAAACTCAAGAGCAACATAGCCTCCATTATAGTTCTCTTCTTGGCTGAAATGTGAGGGGTTTGGTGGCTATTTATAAGCCAAGCATTAACCATTTGCCATCAAAGTTTAAAGGAATTACAATAATGATGTGTCAAGCTAAGCTTCCTCCTTGCATTTTCTCTTTTCTTTATTTAATTCAAAATGAAATGAATTTTATAAGTCAAAATCCTCTCCACCTCTATCCTAACAAGTGGCACAATGAGTGCCAAGTAAAAAGGTGTGTACTTTTCACCTTTTTCAGCACTCTTTTTACACTGAAATAGCTGCATCTTTTTCTATATCAATGATCTGAGCTTCCTAATTAATTTCTATCAAATCCTCAACATTTTCTTATCAATTTTTCCTTCCTAAAGATCCCTTTTTTGCTCCCATAATGAATTTGTATCATTAAAAGAAAAAAAAACAATTTTTTACTATATTAGTTTTCTTACTTGGGAGTTACTTTTCTGGGTCTCTAGACTCATTAAGACTTTCCTGATTATTTCATAACCCCTTATTAATCCCATAGAAGTTTCATGAATTTTCTTGGGATTTATTTAGGCGCATAAATATTTATTTAGAATTTTCCCGAATAAAACACAATTAGCATAATTAGACTTTAAATTGCTTTAAATATTAACCAGGGGTATTTTGGAAATAAAACCACTTGTACAATGTCTTATAATTCTCAAGACACCTTATCTTTATTTTTTTTCTTAATTTTCTAATGCTCAAAACTATTTTCTATAATTAATTTTGACCAATTTTTCCAATAAGTCAATATTCAATAATTACTAAAAATTTAATAATTATTGTTTTTTATCATAATTTCAACTTTTGAGCCTCAAATACTGTCTAGGACCTTTTCCCTACCTTCCATAATTATTTGTTAAATTTTGGAAATTGTTAACATTTTTTTCCAACATTTTCATATTTCTTTCCACTATTCTGGCCCTTAAATATCCTCATATTTTCTTACTCTCACTGTTGATATTTTTGGAATGTTACATTTCCTACCCCCTTAAAATAAATTTCGTCCTTAAAATTTAGCACATACCTTAGGTGAAGAGCTTTAGATACTTGCTCCTCATCTTGTCTTCCTTCTCCCCGTGGTTTCTTCCAAGTTTGCATCCTTCTATATCACCTTGACCAGCAGAATCACCTTGTTTCTCAGCTGTTTGACCTTTCAATCAACTATCCACTCTGGTCGTACCTCAATTGACAGATTGTCCTTCAACTCAATCTGATCGATTTCCATCACATGATTGGGATCTGGATGGTGCTTCTTTAACTGGGAAACATAGAAGACATTGTGCAATTGACTTAAATTTGGGGGTAAGGCCAATCTATAGGCTACTAGTCCCACTTTAGATGGTATCTCAAATGGTCCTACGTACTTTGGCATCAACTTTTTCGCCTTAATAGATAGATTCACATGGCATTTAGTCTAGCTTAGGTCATCAATAAAGGCTCCCAAAAGTGAAACAACTCGAGTTTGCACTATACTACATAACTTGGATTTATTTTTTATTGAGAACCCTAAGGTGAATGACAAAGGTCCTCATCAAATGACATCGTTGCCGGGGAGCCATTAAGTGGTTCCCTAGGCTAGTTAATTGTCAACTTTGGTTGATTGGGGTTTTGTAAGCCTCTTAGGTTATATTTTTGCATTGTGTATAATAGGTTTTACATTGCATAAAAATTTTGAGATATACCAACAAAGATCTTGATTTTGATTTTGATTTTTCCATATAATTTCATAAATTTCATAGCATTCTTTGCATTTTTGAGTTTCTACTTGTTTTCTTTCTTTGTGTTTCTGTTGTTGTGGTCTGGTTTTCTTGCTATCTGTGACATTTTGCCAAGGCCAACTTTGTGTTTTGCCATGGCCAGCTCGCTAGATTTTGGTGAGAATCCCTCTCAGGACACTTTTGCCAGGGCAAACTTTGTGTTGTGTCGCAGCGTAGCGTGTTGAACCAAATCTTGTTTCCCCTCTAGATAGCTTTGCTACAATAAACCCTTCCTTTCACAGCGACAAACGGTCCCTTATTTAAAAAAATAATTTAGCTTGTTACCCTTTTTCTTTTTAAGAACATTTTTAAGATTTAATTGTTTTACTTTCTTATGGCTTGGTTTAATAGTAACTTAGATCCATTTGATCACCCTTCCTCTTTTATAGGCGACAACACTCTGACGGGTGATGATTTTTCTCAAGGATTTAATTCCATACAACAAGAATTGGATCTTCTTCGAGAACACTTTGATCATAAAGAACATGGTGGGACTTATCAAGGATATGATACACCCTATCCTCATCACAACTATGGCCATGAGTGGATGAATGACCCTCCACATTCCCCTTACCATACCTCTTTATTCCATTCACACCTAAATCAATATCCACTACTAGAACCACATTATGACTTATCACCTCCACCATATGATCCACACTTTGAACACTTTTCTTCACATCATCCATATCATGAGCCAAACATTCCATCACATGAACCCTACCACCAATACACTTCCTTATCTCACCAACTATTTCATGAACCATCACCATTATTTCAGCCATGTCCTACTTCTTACCTTGAACCATTCTCACCACATAATTCCTCCTTTGAACCACCTTCTTTGCCATATGAATACTACCACTAACCTTCATCCCAATCCATGTACCAATCTCTTCTCCAATCTCATGAGCATCAATTCAGTGAACCTGACCCATTTCTTACTATCCCCAAGAAGGACTAGATACGATTTTTAAGAGAAGCTTATGACTACTTGAATTCATACTACTATGAATTACTTGAAGAGGTAGAGATATCTGGAATCTCGAAGGAATCAGAGGAAGAGTTAGAAGAATGTCAGAGTGCATTGGGCAAGATCTTAAGTGATATAGCACAAATTGAGTCTAAAATTAGGAAAGATGAATTGAAGTGTCCAGATTCACTCATGCAAGAGGCTGAGATGGAGCAAGAACATCTACAAACTCACAAGGACTTGTGCCTTACATCAGGTAGTATTGCTCCTCTTCTTGAGAAGATTAACCTTTGTGCTATAACTACTATTCCTGTTGAAGTTATTGATAATATGAGTGATGATGAGGTGGATGAGGAAATCATAGTTGAATCCCCTCATATGTTTCAAAATGAAAATTCTCTCTTGAACACTTTTAATAGTAGTTGTTTAGTTAATGATGTTGCTTACACTGTCACAGCTTCTTTATATGAAGAACATGCTTCTCTTTCTAGTGCTAGATTGGATGGTGAAACCGATTCTGATTTGAATGAACCTTTATCTTGTTCTTGCAACGCTCATACTATATGCATGGATTGCATTGATAATAAAAATGATATACTTGTTAAGTGGCAACAGCAGAACCTTGCTAAAGTGTGTGCATTACCTTCTAGTACTGAAAATGTTGAAAATATAAAGCATGATGTTGATGTGAATTGCTTGGAAGATGATTCTGTGGAGAAATATGAATTTAACCATAGTCTTAAAAATTATCTTTCTAAAAGTCCCATTGAGTTTCATACTTCTAATGAGTTAGTTTAGAAAGATTCAAAAATTTTGAAAGGTAAAATTGTAAATAAAAATGAATCTATTCATCTAATTCTTTCTTGTGATTTGTCTCCTGATTTATTTTGCATTGTAAATAGTAGTATGCAATAACCTTTTTCTTTCTTTCTTTTCCCTCCCTTTGAACATTACCTTTTGTGAATGTGATAGTGATGTACTGTACTCCAACAAGTGTCAATTGGATTCTTCAGTTTCTACTTCACACAAGCTTGAGTATTTCAAAAATTTAAATAAAAATTTAACTCTTACTTATGGGAGTACTATTGATTTCCTTAGTTGTGATAATTACTTGGAGAGATTAACTTCTAAGTTGTCTTTATTTCATTTTTATTCTCTTCATGTTTCTATTTTTGGACGTGGTACTGCTGTTGGTTCTACTTGCTTGCAGGACTCCACACCACCACTACTAGGACGGATCAATGACGGAGAAGTGCACACATTGAAGAAATGTATGTTTCTCATCTGAGATGAGAACTTCTCCTAAAAGAGTTTGAAGAGATTTCGTTCTAAAGGTTGTCCTTTTCTTTCCTTAACTCTTATCCTTTGAATTATTGCTTGTTTTGTGAGATAAGTGTGGGGGAAAAACATAGTGAGTAGTAAAAGTAGTTTGTTTTCTTTTCTTTTCTTTTCCTCCCTTTTTAGTTTTGGTTTCTCTAGTTTATGGTTGCACTTGAGTTTTGCATTGGAGATAAAGCAAGATTTAAGTGTGGGAGAGAGATTGATATTCACTGATTGTGTTGTCTTTTTCTGTGCTTAATGAAAAATATGGTTTTCTAAAAAACTTTCAAAATTTTGATTGATTTTTGAACTTAATTTGAAGATTGAGTCAAAATTTTTGAAAATTTTTGCTTCAATTAACTTACACTTGAATTTGTGTATTTTTGGACTTTGGTAAATGTTTTTGGACTTGTATTGATACTTATGAGAATTGCTATTTGTTCAAAGTTGATTGTTTTAGTTTCATTGGTCACAATTCTTCAAGCTTGCTTTTATATTGATTGAGTTAATGTATTTTGATTAATCTAGAGTACAATTAATCTTTATGCATGAGCATTTGAGAATTAACCTTGTTGGAAGATTCTTTGAGCCTAATTTCCAATTATAGTGGGCTGCATCCACTTACATCTCTTACTTTCTAGAACTTGTTCTAATTCTTAATCAAGACTTTGTTGCATTGATATGATAAGCATGATAGAGGCATTCTTTTCTAAACCCTTACATCCCAAACACAAACCCACACGGTTTTATCCATTGCTAACCATTTAAACCTTCATCTTTTCTTAAGTGTCAAGAGATGCATTATACATTCAAGTTTCCAACATTTTTACTATTACATTCATGATGTGTTAAACTTTGTCTTCTTGGGTTTGGAATTGCCAAAAAAAAACAGAGAAAAGAAATAGAAAAAGGCAAAGAAATAGAAGAAAATGTTTGAGAAAAGCCAAAGAAAGAAAGATCAAAATAAATGGTACCAAAAGAATAAAGTTTTGAAATAAGGCAGTTCATTGGTGGTTTGAAGTGCAAAGTTGTGCTTAAAGAGAAATAAAGTAAAATGCATGGTGCTTAATCATTTCATATCTTTTCACCTCATCTTATTTCATTTAGCCCTTTCCATTATCATAACCTTGAAAGTCCTCTTGATCATTGCATTCATGCATTAGAAGTGGAGAGGTAGGATTTTAACAACCCTATAGTAAAGTGGTTGATTAAGTGGATTTGAGAGAGAATTACCCCAACTCGGTGAGTAGAGTGAAATAGTTTATATCTTGAGTGTTTTCTCTTTTGCTCATTTCATTGCATGGATTGTACTCTACTTTAATCCCTTATCACTAATTTGGATTACTATAACTGCTTGTTTGAAGAGCTGGCTTAATGACACTACCACTTTCTTACTTTGAAGTCGTAGAGATTCCCATTTGTATTGATACTCTTGCTTTAGTTTTGTGTTGCCTTTGTCTAGGAGTACAAAGGTTTAAGTGTGGGGGATTTGATTGAACCTAATTGTTCTATGTTATTTCATATCATTTTAAGGGTTTTTATTATAGATTTTGGCATCTTTTGATGATAATTGTGCTTAATTTAGATTAAGAGTCCTTGCTTTGTGTTAGTGTCTTTTTAAGGATAAAATTGTCATAATTAGTTATTAATTGTATTCAATTGATTTCTAAGATAATTGATGCTTCAAATTGTTGCTTTTCATTATAGGACACTTGAGAATTAGAGTCAAGATTGAAGACCAAAGCATTACACTACATGAGAAGTCAAAATATTGAATCTGGAATAGTTGGTTGCAACCAAGAAAATGCTGTGCTGTGGCAAAAAGTCTGAAAATGTGCATCAGTGACTATTTTGGAATAGTTCGTCGGGGCAAACTTTTGAGTTCACTGTGGCAAACTCTCAAAATCTCACTAAAATACCTTTCTGGAATAGTTCACCGTGGCAAACTCTCAAAATCTCACTAAAATACCTTTCTGGAATAGTTCACCGTGGTAAACTCTCAAAATCTCACTAAAATTCTTTTCTAGAATAGTTCACCATGGCAAACTTTTGAGTTCGCTGCAGCAAACTCTCTTGTATCAGTAACATCATATTTGAATCCAAAATGCAAAAATAGACCCTTTACTCGTATGATCCAACCCATATTCACCCCTAAAATCCTTAGAAACCCTATTTTCAAAAAAACACTCCATTCTATCATAAAAAACACCTCTATTCTCTCATCTTCATGCCTTTCCACCTCCATCTTCTTCCCCATCCATTTCCTTCATCTTTCCTTCACTCTATCTCATTTCCTTCTACTCCCAGCTGCCATGGTTGACAGATTCACTCTAGTTGGAGCTTTTCTTAAAGCTATGGAGAGCTAGGGTTTATCAACTATTAAAGAATGGTGGAGTGGCATGAGCTTCCAGACTTCAAAGGGGAGTTTAGTTTCAGTTTTCAATTTTTAGCTATGATTTATGGCTTTCTAGGTCTAGGAGTTGTAAATTGCTAGTTAGGAACTTGGAATTGTTACTGTAATTATTGGTTAATGTAGAATTTTATGCTTCAATATATGTGGTCACATTTATGCTTCTTTGTAATTCTCTTTATTCTCTTTCATCTTGCATTGTTGTGTATTGATACTGAGTTGATTAGGTTACATTGAACCAATTGCATTAGTCATTCTTAAATTGCACATTAGGGGAGCTTAACAATGTTTTTGTTAATAAAGTTCATTGATTTAAACATTGGACTCAATGAGTTATTGAGGTTGTTATTAAGAAAACCTAATGGATTTGTGAAACTCCCAATATCTTAAGTGAATTATGATTGCCATCAAAACCATTCTCAAGAGATTTCTTATCATCCATTTCTATTCCATCATCATCTTATAAAAAATACCAAAAATATAGTAGCTTAGGCTTATTTCCATTGCATTTAGTTTAGTCACCATTTACTTAAAACCTTAAAAACGCAAAACCCCATTTCATTGCATTGCATGGCATTTAGTCTAGCTTAGGTCATCAATAAAGGCTCCCAAAAGTGAAACGACCTGAGTCTGCACTGTACTACATAACTTGGATTTATGTTTTATTGAGAACCCCAAGGCAAATGACAAAGGTCCTCATCACTTGCTCATATCCTGAAGAAAAGGCGACATTTCAGGCTTTATCTATTTCCAGCATCAAAGGATCCATGAATCTTTGCCTTCTGCGCTCATTGGCCATAGCAGCAGCCCTTTGGTCTTAGAGTTCCTTGCTCAAATTAGTCACTTGTTGACTAAAAGCAGTGATCTACTTACTCAATGAGGCAAGGGTAAAACTAGAGCCACCCTCAACTGCCTCCTCTTCAGGCTCCTCCTCCACTACCCTCTTTCCTCTTTTCCTATTTATGTTGGTCTTTGAGGCAATGCAGCATCTAGAAGTAGTAGGTTCCAAAGTCAATTCAGTTTTGTGTGTTGGTATCCCATTCGCTATGCATAAGTCAGTGATTAAGTGTGGGAATACCAAAAGGATTCGGACATTGTTAACACAATGTGAAATCTAGTCAAAGGCTATGATACCAATATCAGCGGACTGCTTGGTCATTATGAGATATAGTAGAAGGACACCCTCTTTACAGACATCCAAGATATAAGCTGCTGGCATCACATTGTAAGACATGAAGTTTAACCAAATCTTGGCCTCATCATTCATGTTCTTACGTTCAAAGCAGTTTCTCCCATTTTTCTTAATGGTCCAGCTAGCTCCCTCAACTCCCTATAGTTTGAAAGACCTTATTCTAAGAGACTTTATCAAGTCTGGTCTTAAAACTCTGGAACTTGCAGTAGGGAACATCAGGCACCTTGTAAGAAGACTCAACCATAGCCCGATTAAAATAACACTCCTTCCTTCTAAAGTTGATCTCCACATGCCTCTCCATAGAACAACAAGTGTAGAACTCCCTCACTAGTGTTAGATTGACCTTATTCCTCTTCTTCATAAGCTCCCCAAAACCTTACTCCATAGTAAGCTTGTAAAATTCGTACTCGTTGGTTTCTAAAAAATGTCATTCTTATACTCCCCCTGCCTACAAACATGTGCACTGCGTCTACCCTTAAGAGCTGGGACTTATCGCGAGGGTGATGTAATATCCTAAATTTTATTTAGGTCAAAAAAATTCAAAAAAATTGAAAATTAAAATAAAATAAAATAAAATATTAATATTTTATTATAATATTTATTTAAAAAAAAGAAAGAAGTCAAACTTTCCACCAAATTCGGTGGAAAGTTTGAGGAGGAAGTTAGGGGTTGGAGGTTGGGTTTGAAATCCCCATCCCCCAATAAATGTGTGAGGGTGTTAAATACACCCCTCACAATTCGTTTTTCCCCTGGCAGGCGCAAGAAGAAAAGAGAGAAAGAGAGTTGGAGTGTGTGTGAGAGAGAGGAGCATACCGGTAAAAGAGAGGGCAAGCTTTGAAGATATTTTAGGTACATAAAATTACTTCTTTTTATCAAACTTTCTTTATGAATATTTCCTATATATTTTAAGCTTCCTATTGATAGTGTTACTATAGTATTTAAAGAAAATTTTAAGATTTATATATGATATAAATATGGAGTCTTGGTAAAAGATGATCATAGAAATTTAAAGGTAAATAAGTTGTTAATTTTAATCGGTCGATTTGTCCATTTGTTGGTTTTTAGTATTTAAATCAATTTATTTAGTTGAAAATCTGTTATTTATAGGATATATCATATTTTTACTGATTAAATTCAAGTTAAATAATTTATTTGGATTGTTTGACATATTATTGATATTTTAATCGGTTTAGTTTATTTACTGGGTGACTAGAGGTTTTAAAATAATTATTGTAGCTAAAAAGTTTATTATTTACGGAAATATATATATGGTAGTTATACCATTAAAGTTTTGATTAGATTATTTATTTATAAATATTTGAAGTATTATTGAATTTTTGATAGTTTGATTTTGAGGTTTAAACTTAAATGGAGATTTTTAGAATTTAGAACATAATAATTTTATATTTGGAAATTATGGAAAATCCTTTTTATTATGGTGAATAATTTGGAGGTGGTAAATAAATAATTTGGGTTGTTAGAAATTTTAAGTTGTTTCTAAAATACTTAATAATTTTTGGGTTATGAGAGTTGCGGGAATTTAGAATAAAAATTTAATTAAATTAGAAATTTAACTAATATAGAGAAGTTTAATTAATTAATTAGTTTATATTAATATGTGGTTATATTAATTGTGTAGATTAATTATTGGTTGAGCAAAGGATTGACCTTGTGGTAATCCTTAGTATTGCTTTGGCGAGAGGTAACCACTTTCCACTTGTTATATGTGCTAATATGTTGTTTGTGAGTATTTTGCTATTTTTGAATAATGTTTGTTATTTGGAGCTCGAGTAGATATATTATACTTTTGAGCTATGAAAAATTGTCTTGTGGGAATTTTGGAATTGTGATTGAGAAGTTTGGAAAAGATATATGATTTATATCTTATGGATTATACTAAGAAAAGATTGGACATTTTTGTTATATTGTAAATGGTTGGTTGTTGTTTGGATTTTGGATTGAACTCTATCCTACCACGTGGTAAGGCCGCTATTAGTGCACATTGGTTGGCTTCTTCCTTCGTCCTTAGAGTAAGGGATAGATCTTTGTGGCTTTTTATTCGTCTCCCAAAGTGTGGGATAGGCCTATAATAAGGGATGGACCTTTGTCACTACTTATTCGTCCCCCAAAGTGAGGGATAGGCCTATAATAAGGGATGGACCTTTGTCACTACTTATTCATCCCCCAAAGTGAGGGATAGGCCTATATGTCAGATTGATCCCCCATAGTGAGGGTTACTGAGACGTTTGTCTCACCCCGTGGTTTTTACTATCTTCAGGTGATAGTTCAGGTGGTGGCTCATCGGGGAAGGCCCCGGAGGCATAGTGTGCAGTTATAGCTTGTATAGCCTCCCTGCTTTTGTATTATGTGCCGACTTGTTATATATTGCCAAATAGGCCCCATATACTCTAATGCTGTAAACTAATACTTTTAATTACTACTATCTGATATGGGAGGTCATTGGAAGGCCAGAGATATTTAAGACTTTGCGTATTACGCTCATTTGATAGTGTTGACTTTTCACTAATGGCTCCATGACTTATATTAAAATGTTTTATTAGTTCGTGTGTTTGAAAGTATAAGTTTGGTTTGGGCTAACGGTTGAATGATATGTCTGGACTTTAAAAGTCCAAGGCCTAAGTTAACGATTGATGTGGCTCGTAATATAAGTTTATTTCTTTTAACCATGTTAGCGATTTTAAAATTTTAAGGTTTCTTCTTTTCTATCATGGTTAATTATTCAAATAAATTGTTGGATTTAATCTAAAATGGTTTTAAAAGAACGGTTGTCACAAGTGATCCCTTTTGGAAACATCAGGGTTCTCTATGCGAGTCATCTAAGCACAAAACCAAACAACACACAACAAACAACCAAATAAACACAAAACCAAAAAGAAACAACCTAAAACTAAAGAAAACAAAGGCTAACACCAAGCCTAGAAACCCCGTACTCCCCTAGAGACTCTAAATGATCAGCTAACCCCCTGGCTCGCCCTAGAAAAACGTTAATGCTTGAAATTGAAAGAACCTTTATCTTAAAATCTATTGGAAAATCTTGTCAAAGTTTAAGTTTTCTAACTTTGGAATTGCTTAAAAGTAAGTTCTTTCAAAGCCATTTCAGGTTTAAGTCAGAAATCATTAACAAATTGTAGTAGGCAGACAAAAAAGTGTGGGGCAGCAGTTCAAAACCTTCTCTATGCATTCAAGTCATGAACTGAAGCAATGACGTCACAAACTGGATGCCAAAATTTTGAAAGGTTGTGTCTATAATTCAAAAAATAGTTTCATTTAAAATCAATTTTTTACAGAATTTATGGTCCAAAACAATTTTAAACCCAATTTAAGAATAGTCCAAGTAGTACTTCCACACTCCACTCAATTAAAACTTAACCTAAACAAGAGAAACCCTATTTAACCCTACAAAACATAGAAAACAAGAACCAAAACTCAAAGAATCAAAGAGAACTATAGAATACCTTAAGAAGGAGAGTGGACACACAAAGAATGAGAAGGAAGAGAATTCAAACTGTAAGTCGCAAGTCTACCAAGGTTGGAACTAGAATGGAATCTTCAGAGATGAAACGGTGACCGGACTTTAGGGGAAATTTGGAGTATGTGGCTTGAAGGGGAAAAGATGAAGGTAGGTTGCAATACACAAAGAGGGAGGGTCGCAACTTCTAGAGAGAAAACTGAAAGAACATGAAGAATGAAGAGAATGGGAAGGAGAAAGGGTTTAAGGGTTTAGGCTTCTTAAATTACAAAAGGGGTATTAGGGTTTTAGGTCCTTACATGAATCAAGATGAGGCCTAGGGAAGGTTCAAAGGGTAAAATGGTAAATGGGATGAGAAAATTTAAGGGCAGAGAGGTGAATTCACAGAAGAAAGTTCTGATTTTTTGTATCAGGTCATGACCTGAGGTTGTCTGAGTCGTGACTTCAACAGACAAAGAGGAAGTCAGGTTTTAGATAGGCGCCAGGTCACAACCTGAGATGTCGAGGTCACGACCTCAGATCATAGAGTGAAACATCCTACCTTTAACCCCTCAGAGCACACATTCGTAAGTGTTATGGTTCAAGCAGATCATGACACAAGCCCGTGGATTTAAAATTTCAACATAATTACTCGGGTTACTATTTACTATTTAATTTCCAGATTACAAGCCCAAGTTCAAAAATTCATAACTAATTCTATAAAAATCGTATTAAGATGTTCTAAAATTCTATAGAAATCTATTTTAATGCTATTTAAGGAAAAAATATCCAATTGGACTTATCCTTGCCCAATTCGTACAGTTTAATCAATAAATATTACTGCTCATTTCGAAGAATCTGGAACTTCCAGATTCTATGCCTCAACTTTGAAAATTCGTATCTCTTTGTATACACATCCAATTAAGGTGATTTACCTCTCATTTTAAAGCTTGGGATGTGCAATATAAGTCTACCAAATCTCGTGACTTAACTCATTCGTTTGGTAGGTCAAACTTGAACTACAAACTCGCTGCTCCAGGGCCTACGTTTTATCCCTTAACATCTCTTTACTTTAATTCTTTTTATTTCTTTGGCATACATAACATGGGTTTACTATTTCCCATTCATGCTCATACATTTCTATACATGCCAAAAGTATTATAATTAAATACATGGCATCATTGGTATTCATAACATAAATTACGTAATAGGAGAATTACACATTGAATAATAATATCATTCATTAACATGAACAATTCTCCACTTTCTTCTCCTTGCTTATCATGCCATTATTGCCCATCATTGATTGACCTAAATGGTTGGTTAGAGAGGGGTGAGATTCGGGGAAATCTCAGTAGCAAATAATACCATATCAATCATGCTAGATGGATGCTAATGCACTACACGCAACTTGTTTATTCTCTTGTTAATTAGTCACATATTAGCATGCTCAAAGCTAACTTCTTGATGCATGGTCATGGAGATATAATCTACTCATCATGAATAACAATTATAGCAGCTAAAATATGTCACAATAACATTCAATAACATGTACATGGTAACACACAAGTATGCAACATCAAGCAATGACAATAGGTAAGTTCACTACCTTGCACCTCAAGCTTTCCTCTCACTTTTCCTTTGACTCCCTTGACTTTCCAACCATATGGGCATTTGGTTAACATCACCAAATATCTTCTTAGATGTTCTAAGATCCTAAACATAGTCACATTAATCATACAATCCATTAGAACCACTAGATTATATAATGTTCAAGACTAGCTCTCTTGAACCTCAACCCTTTCTCTTGGTCTTAGGGTTTTCTTTCTAGCTTTTCTAACATAAATCTCATAATTTCCCATCCTCAAGATCCATCTCTTGTCAATTAGGACCACTTTATATGGCCTTAGATTCAAGAAGATCAAATCTGAAAATTTTGCTTCACGGGTACTGCTCACGCAGAAATTCCAGAATTTTTGTTCAATTTTGAAAATTCATAATTAATTATAGAAAAATCAAAATTGAGTGGTTCCAAGTCTCACTGAAAGATACTTAAGTTAAATTTAAAAGGAAAACTAGTTTCAGGAACCGATTCTACGCTGAACAGTACCAGAATTGTACGGAACTCAACACTCTTCCAATGGTTAAACACTGTTTCTTGATTTCAAACCCTAACTTTGAAAAATCACCATAAATCATACACATATCCAAATGAAGTGTTCTACCCATGGATTTAAAGCTTACAGAGTGTACTTTAATCATGCCAAATTTTAGAATCAGATACAAAGAGTAACTTATTCAAAATAGGTATCAAATCAAATGCTATAACCATTATATACCTTGATCTTGAAGCTTGAATCTTGTTCCTTCTTCTTGGCCTTCACCCCTACATTTTTCTCTCTAAATTTTGGCAGAGTTTCCCCTCTTAAACTCATGTTGGCTGAAAATATGAAGGGGGAGAGGCTCTATTTATAGCAAAAAATTTGGCTTGAATGGACCAAAATGCCCTTGGTGGCTAATAGAAAGGTTAAGGGCAATCTTGGAACTTTAAGTTGACTTTTACATCATTGCATTATCTGCTTACATCATCCTTACCTCATCCTTCTAGAAGATGACAAGTGTCACTGTCACACCTTACTATTAGATCCACTTAGGGTTTAATAAAAACCATTTTAGACCACATTGGATGGTCTTGGGTTAAAAATTCATGAAAAACGCTGATTTTCGGATTTTTACTGTTCATCAGGTAAAAATCCAGTTTTCTAGCCCAATTTCAAAAATTCATAACTTATTCCATAAAAATTGAAATGAAGTGGTTCAAAATTATATTTAAATCTCTTTAAGTCCTCTTTCAAGGAAAAATAATATCGTTATCCAATTCCTTATGAAAAAGTGTCAGGTTTTTGTGAAAGGTAACAATATCCATTTGCCAAAAACTCTTTTTCCAGATTCTGAACCTTAACTTTGAAAAATCATTAAAAATCGTATACTTGGCCATTTTTAACATGCTGCCTATCAATCTGAAGTTCAGGACGTCAACTATAAGCATACCAAATTTCGTGCTGAGATTCATTTAGTAACTAAATAAACCGTGGCTCTAAACTAACGTCCTGCTTAAGGGTTACAGCACCAACCATTGATAATTATACATAACCAAATGTCCACGAAAATTTTATGGTATGACACCATAATTAGCCTCCATTCTGCAGCTTGCTCTTGAGAAGTTCAGGCCCTAAAATGTTACATTATTTTTGGGGGATGAGATTTTTGAAAATCCCAGTAGCAAGATCAATCAACCAAAACATTACATGCATCAATTACAAGCATTTCAACCTTTTGCTATTCATAGGAAACTACTTTACCTCATACATGTAGCACTCTAACATGCAATAGCCAAGGCATATAAAGCAAGGAGTATAGCTACACAATCATCATCATCATCATCATTTAGTTCAACCACATAATAGCACATGAAATTGCATAGCAATCAATGCAACATTCAACATTAAGGCTAATTAAATCTTACTACTTTAATCCAATGCTCTTTGATTTTTCTTGTTCTTCTTTCTTGCTTCCACAATTGCCAAACCCTAACATGGCAATCCCCAAAAAGGGCAGCAAGTATTATTAAACATTCCACATAAAAATCAATCACATAACTCAAGAAGCCCCTAAACCCCTTAAAGCCTCTATCTTTGTTTCTTGAATTTTTAGAGTTGTTTTCCATAAACCCTAAAAATTCCCTCTTGACTCCTTCCTACATGATTTTTCATGTAGATTCCAAATATCTACTTGGATTTAACAAAATAAATTTTCTTCTTTCAGTTTCAGCTTGACCGAACCATTAGGGTTCCTTATCCAAAAATTTCAACTTTGATTCTATGGCTTCCAACACTTGTTCTTTAGGTTTACCCTGCACCATTTTTCATTTTGAACACAATGGAAGCCTCAAAAATTTTAAAAACACATCCTAGGATTCAGATCTTGTCTTGGCCAAAAATGACAGTCAAGGAAGTAACCATGAAAAATGCTTCAAAACCAACCATAATCACTTGCAAACACTAGGATCTAGCTTGTGTTGTAGTATTTTAACAAGTGTGATGAGCAAAACTCCCTTTCCCCTTAAACAACCAGTTCGGCCAGCATCAAAAGAGGGAAAGAAGACATATTTTCAACCATAAAAGAGAAAGAAAACAAGGCAAGAACACATCTAGAGCCAAGAACTCACCTTGAACCTTGATTGTATGACCAAAGTTGATGCCTTTCTCTTGGTTTTCCCTCAAAACTCTCTCTTTTTCCCTCTCTTCATGCCTTGCACGAAATTCCCATCTGATTTAGGGGAGAGAAGAGCTCATCAATGCTATCAAAATATCCCATCTACCACAATTAATGAAGAGCCAAGTGTCATAAGCCTACTTAGTCTTGCATTTTCTCTTTAATTAACTTAATTCACATTGTAATTAAATTCCAAAGTCAAGATCCTCTCCATTGGTAGCTTGACACTTGGAAAGCTCTAATTATCATCCATTAAAGGCTTGACAAGTGGTAGCTTATGGGCCAAGTAAAGTGCAAGGCTCCGATCAACACTTTATCGGTGCACTTTTACTTCGGGTTTAACTTCTTTTCTATAATTACAGTGCTCTGGCCTTTGTAATTATTTTCTCTCAGATCCATAAATTATTCTCCTTATTTTTATCTTCCCAAATTGCCCTCTTTGTCTCAAATTTAATTTCTCAATAATTAAATAAAAAGGAAAACTATTTTCCTTCTCTTTAGTGATTTTTTCACTTTTCCAAAGAATTGGAAAAAATCCTGGATACTTGAGGGTCTTCTTTTAATTTCATAATCTCTTATAATTCCTTGGGATTTCATAAGAATTTTCTTGGAATTTTATCCTTCTTAAATATATTTATTTTGAATTTTCCAAATAAGGACCTTAAATTAGCTTAAATTGCCCTTAAATTCCTTTGTAATTTCTCTAAGGGCAAATTGGTCATAAAACTAATTTTATAATTCCATATAATTCTCAAGGAACCTTGTCCTTATTTTTCCTTAATTTTCTAATACTTGGAATTATTTTTCCCCTATTTACTCTTGACCAATTTTCCTTAATTAGTCAAACTTTTCATAAGTGGCTTGGAAATTTATAATAATTATTTTCCACCCAAAATTCTTCTATTACTCCTTGTCATTTTTGACCCTTAATTATTTATGAATATTTCTATTTCCCAAATACCATATTTCTGGATGTGACAGTCACAAATGTGATGGAGGAGAAGAGAGATTAGATTCTAGCCGTTAGATCAAAACTTAATCCTTAAGTTTTCTCCCAATTTACTTGGCCCACATTTCTCCAGCTTTCTTTATGGCCTTCCGGAGCTCAAAAAATTCTTCTATTTACTCCATAAATTCTCTTTAATTCTATAGAATATCTATAAATTTTCTTAGGCCATAACATTTCCTTTAAGCCTTGCATAAAAATTCATTTACTAAAATACCTTTTTATCAGCATGACCGGCTTTTTATTTTATTAAAGCCATTTCACTGGTCTTTTGATTACGGGACTAATTTTATAAATTAGTACAACCTTTCAACCATTTAATCTCATTTTTGTATACATTTTTGAGGTCTCTTGCTATTTTAAATAATTACCTCAAACGGTATACTTTTTACCCGCCATAACCTCATAAATTCTATTTAATCTGCCTCAGGGGTATTTTCATCTTTTCTCTTCACAGAAGAGCCTTAGAATATTATTTCAAATCTTTTAGGATTTTCTTAGAATTCTATGTATACTCTTCCATTTTTACCCCTATTGATCATAACTTTCTGAATTTACCGTTTAGTCCCTACTTGGACTTAACTTCGTACAATCCTCTCTTTGAGGTTTCTAACTTAACCCTTGGCCTGTATCTAGCCTCTTTTCTCTTTTTGGACCTTTGAGACTTTACTGGAGCCTCTAACTTTGATTACACTTTAGCCCCTTAAAACTTTTATTTTGCAGTTTAGTCCCTAAAACTGCTTTGACTTCCTTTCTCATCCTTGACACTTCTGCTCGAAAAGGGTCTAGTAGCCTATCCAATTCAGGCTATTTCTGGTACTTCTAAGTCCAAAAGTTTGGATGTTACATAGAGCACCTTCGCCAGTTCCTTTCCCCAAGTCGTATTTGAGACATCAAGGTCGCGACTTAAAATCATAAAGAGCCCTTCTTCTCAACCTAACCTCTAGGTCATGACTTGAAGATCGTGAGGTCACGACCTAGATTCACATAGAGCCCTCTAACTCTCTAAATCCTATTCAACCTCAATTCTAAGCTCCTTTACCATTACCACGTACCAAAATAGTTATCAAAACAACCCAACTCAACAATCCATCACTAGATTTTAACAATTTTAATACATAACTTAGAAGTAAGTGATGGAAGATTGGGAAAACTTTCAAAATTTTCAAATTTTTTGAAAAATTTTGACAAGTTCAACAAGAACCATCCACAACAAAGAGTAACCCAACAAATCAAATCACAACACCTCTTTTAAGCCCAAACCAACTTCCTCCCTCCCCCACAGAACTCAATGCAATGTCCTCATTACAGCACAGTCACAAACTGACCTTACTTTTATCATACCTTAGAGTTCATTTAGAACCATATCTGACCACATTGGATGGTCTTATGCTCAAAATTTACATTCTGGACGTTTCTTTTCGTAAAATCACTATTCAAAGTGGAATTTCCATATTAGAGGTCCAACTTTGAAAAATCATAACTAATTCTAGAAAAAATGTATGGAGATGTTCTAAAATTCCACAGAAGGATCTTTCAATGCTCTTTAAGGGAAAAATATCCAATTAGACTTATTTTTGGCCAATTCGTACAGTTTAATCAATAAAGATGGTTGTTCATTTGGTAAAATCCGGAACTTTCAAACTATGTGTCTCAACTTTAGAAATTAGTATCTCCTTATGTATACATCCAATTGAGGTGATCTACCTCTCATTTTAAAACATGAGACGTGTACTATAAGTCTTCCAAATTTTGTGGTTTAACTCATTCAATTGGTAGGTCAAACTGAAGCTCGAAACTAACTGCTTTAGGACCTATGTTTTATCCCTTAGCCACTCTTTACTTTAATTCTTTTTATTTCTTTGGCATACATAACTTAGTTTATTCTTTCCCATTCATGCTCATACATTGCTATTCATGCCATAAGCATTCTACACACATAAATTGCATCAAGGCATAAATAAATATAATGTACAAAATAGGAGAATTATACATTGAACATAATCTCATTCATTAACATCAATAATTCTCCACGTTCTTCTCCTTGTTCTCATGCCATTATTGCCCATCATTAATTGACCTAAATGGTTGGTTAGGGAGGGATGAGATTCAGGAGAATCTCAGTAGCAAACATTACCACGTATATGCACAAGATGGATGCTAATGTATGGTATGTAATTTTTCATAAATTTAGATTAACTAGTGACATGCCATCATACTTTATGCTTGGTGTAAAAATGCATGGCCATAGAAACATATTAAAAATAGTATTTTCAACAACAATCATTATGCCACAACATCATTCAAACACCAACAATTACAAGCTAACACATAAGCATACCACATCAAGCATAAAAGTGTAAGTTCACTATCTTGTACTTCAAGCTTTCCTCTTGCTTTTCCTTTGATTCCCTTGACTTCCCAACCATAATAGCTTTTGGTCAACATCAATAAACATCCTCTTGGATGTTTCAAGGTCCTAAATATAACTATATTGATCACACAATCTATTAGGACCAAGAGATTACATAAAGTTCAAAACTAACTTTCTTGAACATAATCCTTTTTCTCTTTATTTTTGGATTAATGTTTTAGCTTTATAAAAATTGTTCTCTTACACAATTTTTCCCAAGGAATCTATGTATCTACTTAGATTTACAAAAATCCAACTCTTTCCCAAAAATCAGTGTTGGCTGAATAGTACCCTTGGAATTCCTAAAATTCTACTTTTGATTCTAATACTTTCAACTTCACTTTCTTAACTTGTTTCCGCATAATTTTCCATTCTAAATTCATTAGAAGCCTTAGAATCATCAAAAATTCACACTAAGGTACAGATTCAGACTTGGCCAAATTGATCCTTAAGCCTCCATATCATGAAATCCTTCAAATGTTAACACAGTTCCACTTGAAACAACTTTGAATTAAAGTTCTTTAACTATGTTTAACTCCAAAACTTCCACCCATTAACCCTAAAACATTTTGACCAGCCATGAACAAGAGGAAGAACCAGATTTTCAACCATCAAACTCAAGAAAAACAAGCAAGGAACAACATAGAACCACTTACTAACCTTCGATCTAAGCTTGGATGACTAAAGGTAGTTGCTTTCTCTTGATTATACTTTCAAGAAAGAATTTTGCAAGAGTTTCCCCTCTTAAACTCATGTTGGCCAAAAATTAAAAGGAGAAAGGCTCTATTTATAGCCAAAACTTTGGCTTGAATGGACCAAAATGTCTTTGGTAGCTAATAGAAAGAGTAAGGGCAAACTTGAAAGTTCAAGTGGACTCTTGCATCATCATTACATCACCTTCTTACATCATCCTTACAACAATCTTCTAGAAGGTTCTAGGTGTCAACAATTTGGTGGAGGAGAAGGAAGATTGAATCCTAACCATTGGATTAAAACTTAGTCTTTAAGTTTCCTCCTAATTTACTTGGCCTATGTTTCTCTAGCTTTCTTGACTACTTTCCAGAGCTCAAAAAATTCTTCTATCTACTCCATAAATTCCTTTTTCCTTTAGAGAAAACCTATGAATTTTCTCAAGCCATAACTCATCCTTTAAGCCTTGCATAAAAATCATTTACTAAAATGCCCTTTTATCGGCATAATCAGCTTTATATTTTATTAAAGCCATCCTATTGGACTTTTGGCTGTAGAACTAATTTTATAAATTAGTACAACCTTTCAATCCTTTAACCTCATTCGTGTGTATATTTTTGATGTCTCTTGCTATTCTAAATAATTACCTCAAATGGTGTACTTTTTATAGCCACAACCTTATAAATTCTATTTAAGTCACCTCAGGGTATTTTTGTCATTTCTCTTCACAAAAGAGTCTTAGAATAATATTTCCTATTTTTTGGGATTTTTATAGAATTTTCTGTATACTTTTCATTTTTACTCCTAATAACTATAACTTTCTGAATTTACGGTTTTACCCTTATTTGGGCTCAACCTCATAAAATCATATTTTTGAGGCATCTAACTTAACCTTTGGCCTGTATCTAGCTTTTTTTTCTCTTTTTGAGGCCCTGAGACTTTACTAGAGCCTCTACTTTAGCCCTTGAAAAACATTTGCTTTGCAGTTTAATCCTTGAAACTGCTTTTACTTCCTTTCTCATCTTTGGGATTTCTACTCAAAAGGAGCTTAGTAGCCTACCTTCTTTAGGCTACTTCTAGGGCTCCTAGGCCTAAAAATTGAGATGTGACACAAACCAAGACAAAAGCTTAAAAACAAAAAGAACAAAGATGGAAGAACTGAAGTCCAATTCGAGATTGAAGCACGACACATCATCTTTCTAAGGAGAAGAAAAGAGCTAAAGTTCAAGGATGGGTAAATGAAAGAATGCAATTAAGTGTGTGGTGGTGATAGAGATAGAAATACAATCACATCAAAATAGAACATAAAGGGGAAATTATTCAAAACAAAGATAAACAACTGAAATTTAAAATTTTACTTCTACTGGGTACATCCCTCTTACAACTCAAAATAGTCACATGAAGATAATATCATCAAAGTAAAGGACATGTGAAAAGTAAAAGAGAATGGAAAGGGACAACCTAGCCTTATGGAGGCCTTATGGGCTCTTTGTAGAGCTTGAGAAGATGACCATTGCACTGGAATACTTTACTGGTGGCCTCCTCCTTCAGCTCTATCATCCCAAAATCATGTACCTTAACCACAATGTAGGGTTCATCCCAACTCGTCTTGAATTTGAACCGAACTTAGTACCTCAGCACTTTATCACCCTCCTTAAACCTCTTCCTTAGGATATTGGTATCATGAATAAGTTTGGTCTTTTGCTTGTAAATGTCAGAACTATGGTAGGCATCTAATTGTATCTCTTCTAGTTCTTGAATCTGAAGAAGTCTATTCAGACCAGACTCCTTAAAATTAGCATTACAGCTTTTAATCGCCTAATATGACCGATACTCCAGTTCCACTGGTATATGACATGACTTTCCATAGATGACCCGGTATGCAGACATTCTAATTGGCATTTTGTAGGCAGTGCGGTAGGCCTATGGTGTATCATCCAATCTCAAACTCCAGTCTTTGTTGGATGGGTTGATAATACGCTCTAAATGTGCTTAATCTCTCTATTTGACACCTCAGCTAGCCCACTAGTTTAGGGGTGGTATGGGGTGGACACTCTGTAGGAAACCCTATATTTAGTTAACAAGTTAATGAGCAGCTTGTTGCAAAAATGGGTTCTCTAATCACTGATTAACACCTTGGGTATCTCAAATCTACTTAAGATGTTAGACCTCAGAAACTTAGAAACCAAAAGTACATCATCTTTTCTTGTGGGAATTGCTTCTACCTATCTAGAAAGGTAATATACGGCTAGTAGGATGTAAGTATAACCATGAGAAAGTGGAAATAGTCCCATAGTCTATGCCCCAAGCATCAAAGATTTCACAGAAAAGGATGGTTTGTTGTGGCATTTCATTCCTTCTATTTACCACCTCAAATTTTTAGCATTTATCACATGCCTTACAATAGGTGAAAGCATCTTTAAATAGGATAGGCCAAAAAAAACTAGCATCCAACACTTTCCTAGATGTTTTTTTAGCACTAAAATGTCCCCCATAAAAAGTATTATGCAAAGCTTCCAATATAGCCTTAGTCTTAACTTCACGAATGCACCTTCTAATTACTTGGTTAGAGCATATTCTCCATAAGTCTGGTAGATCCCAGATATAGTGTGAAGCTTCACTTTTAAGCTTATGAATCTAAAAGGTAGTCAAATGAGAAGGGATTAGACCTATAGCAAGATAGTTCACTAAATCAGCAAACCATAGCTGAGAAATAGATAAAGCACATAAAGACTAATTAGGCAATGAATCACAAACAGCATTATAATCTAATACTTTCCTAGTCTCTAATGGCAGTCTACTCAAGTGATCTGTAATATGGTTCACATTACCAGCTCTATCTTTCACTTCTACATCGAACTCTTGGAGTAGCAACATCCATCTCAAGAGCCTCGGCTTCAATTGAGGTTTGTGGAAAAGATACTTTACTGCTGCATGATCTATATATACAACCACTTTGCAATTTATGAGATAAGGTCTAAATTTGTCAAGTGCAAAGACAATAGAAAATAATTCCTTTTTGGTAGTGGTGTAATTTCTTTGAGCTGCATCTAGGGTTTTAGAAGCATAGGCAATTACTTTAGAAACAGAACCATCCTTTTGGCCCAATATTGTCCCCATACTTAGGTTTAAGGCATCACAAGAAATTTCAAAAGGCAATTCCCAATTGGGAGAGGTCAAAATGGGAGGAGTAACTAGCTTATTCCTCAATTCATCAAAAGCTAACTCACATTCATGATCAAATTAAAAATCAGCATCTTTTTACAATAGTTTAGAAAGAAATAAAGCAATCTTACTGAAGTCTTTGATGAATCTTCTATAAAACCCTACATGTCCTAAAAAAGATCTCAACTATTCAAGTTGGTAGGATAAGGCAAAGAAGAAATCATCTCAATTTTAGTTTTATCTACCTATTCCTTTATCAGAAATCAAATAACCTAGCACGACGCCATAATCAACTATAAAATAGCAATTTTCATCATTCAAAACAAGCTTTTTTTCAATATATTGTGCTAGAATTTTGTTAAGGCTTTGCAAACACTCATCAAAAGAATTGCCATAAATAGTGAAATCATCCATGAACACATCCATGCATTTTTCAATAAACTCAACAAGAATGGATAACATGCAACATTGGAATATGCAAGTGCATTACAAAGATCCAAAGGCATTCTTTTATAAGCATAGGTCCTAAATAGACAAGTAAAAGTAGTCTTATCTTGCTCTTTAGGGTCTATAGGGATTTGAAAATACCCACAATACCCATCTAGGAAATAGTAGTAACTCTTCCCTACTAACCGTTCAAGCATTTGATCAATAAAAGGTAAGGGAAAGTGATCCTTCCTAGTGGACTCATTCAGCTTCCTATAGTCAATACAAACTCTCCGTGAGTTTTGCACTCTAGTTGGCATGAGTTCATTATTCTCATTCTTGACTACTGTGATCCTACTCTTCTTTGGTACAACTTGTACTGGTGATACCCACTCGCTATCAGATATAGCATATATGATTCCAGCTCTCTGATTTTGTTTAATTAGCTTGGAATCCTTAGTTAACAAAATCCTATGGGTTTAAACGGTAGAATCAATTCCCTTAATATCAGCTAATTGCCAACCCAAAGCCTTCCTATTCCTGCTAAGTATACTCATCAAACTAGACGCTTTACTCTCAGTCAAGGAACTAGAGATAATGATATGCAATTTGCTTTTAGCATCTAAATAAGTATACTTAAGATTTAGGGGTAAATCTTTGAGTTCCAAAGTTGAGGGTTAGACAATCAAGGGAATTAGAGTAGGAACATCAATAGAGTTAGAGAAACTCCCCTTTATCGACTCTTAGGAAGTTCCCTTGTCAGCTTCACTTAGATCTATTGTACTTGCCTCAGCTCCCTCAGATGTTATAGTAAGCTCAAGTTGGTCTATAGCAGCAACAATCTTATGTTGGCTCACCTCCATACTTACATCATAATTAGAGATTAGATCATTCAAGAATCGTAAAGTATAGGGTGTAATTTTAGAGCTTGAATGATTAAGAGTTGGTTCAAAGAGTGTTGGCCCTTTAACCAATATATCTAAAACATGAGATGGTGGATCTATTAAAGTTCAAAGTCCAATTGTTGCAACAGGGGGCTCAGGTCACGACCTCACTTGTCCAGGTTGTGACCTCATATCACAGAGACCACTTTCTTGACAGGGTTGGTCTAAAGTCGCAACGTGAGACTCCTTAGGTCGCGACCTATGTCACAGAGGTTGGTTTTCTTGAATTCGACTCCACTCTCAGTATCAATCATGTCTTGTATACCTGTAAGATTAGCTAAAGGATCCTTGCCCCAGGCAATATCACTCGTGAATGAAGAAATGGAATCAAAACTTAAAGGAAAAGAAAAATCTTGGGAAATAGAAAGCATGCTGTCAATTTCTAAGGAATTAATACATCATACCTTACTCCCACGAGAACTTGAAAATGGGTAAACAGAAGAAAGAGAATTGAAATATTTATCATAGGCACTCAAAGATAAGTCTAACTCAAAAGATTCATATGATGATCCAGGAGAAGAAGCAATCAAATTAGGTGACCCCAGGTTATACCCATCATGCATATTTAGCTCATGTTCTTCCCTTACTTGGTCAATAGCTAAATCAATGGCATTTAAAGACATGAATGCAGAATTATCAAAGGGATACTGCACAGCTTCGTTCATATTAAAGGTTACAATATGTTCTCCTACTTCCATTATGATACAACTATGTTTTATGCTTATGATAGTCTTGGAAGCCTGAAGGAAAGGTCTCCCTAGAATTAGAGTGCTTTCATTTGCAAGCTCATTTGACATATCTAAAACATAGAAATCAGCATGGAACACTAAGTCCTTGACTTGAACTAGAATGTCCTCTATGATTCCCCTGCAGTACCTAATAGACCTATCTTCTAGTTGGAGTACTACACTTGTATCCTTAAGGCTATCTATCCCTAAAGCCAAGTAAATCGACTAAGGCATGAAATTTATAGCTGCTCCCAAATCTAACAATGCTCCCTTAATATGAACTTTTCCTATGGTGCAAGGGATGGTGTAGGATCCTAGATCTTAACACTTAACTGGTAATTCAGCTTTGAAAAGGGATAACACATTAGCACTCACTTGAATCCTTTCAAGGGGCCTAAATCTTTACTAGTCATTACACAATTCTTTTAACAATTTAAAATGTTTAAGGTTCCCTCTCAAGAATTGAATTATAGGCACATTAATTTCTAGTTTATTGAACAAAGTGTAAGCATCAATAGCAAACTCAGTATCAAACTTTTTCTTGCCAGAAAAGTAAGCTTTAGGAAAAGGAAGATCCTTAATACATACCTCCTTACCTACAGGCTTAGAGGCTCCTTGTAAACTAATTCTATAAAAGTACTTCTGATAGAACTACTCTGTGAAGCTTTCCTAAGTGACAGGGTCTAGTTGGCTTGTAGTATCAACTCAGTATTCTTCTACCACCAGTCCGCCCCTCCTTCTAGCTTGTAAATTGCCATTTGAGCCTTTCGCTCAGAGGAACACTCCAAGACTTTGAAGATTTTTTCCATCTGAGTAATCCAATCCTTAGCTTTTTGGGCATTCAGGGTTCCTTCGAATGCCGGTGGATTATGCTTACAGAAGCAAGTAATCCACTGCTGCAGGTTATCCTGCTCTGTAATTGGCCTTACTTGTTGTACCACATGTTACTGTGGTTAGACTGGTTCTCTTTGCTTAGGTGGTCTAAGTTGAGCTATCATTGTTGTCACTGCTGATGCTATGGCAACTGCGTTGCCTGTGCAGCTTGCATTTCTTGCAGCACACACTGTTGCTCCTCTAGCCTATTCATAATTACTTGAATAGGGTCAGCAGGTTGTCCTCTCTATTCCTCTCGACTCACTCGACCTCCTCTTCGTATTCTTACTATAGTCTATGCTTTTACTTAACTACAAGAGGAACAGAAGAATAATGATTCTCATAACCAAATACTTTTTATACATTCATACTTTATATAGCAACCAAGAGAGTCATACATATTTTAACTAGTCACTTATATTTTCAGTCCAAAAGATTTAATACTATTACACCTTACTATTGTATCGACTTAGGATTCAATTAAAATCATTTTTTACCACATTGGATGGTCTTGGGCTCAATTTTATCATAAAAAATGCTGATTTTCGGATTTTTATTGTTCATAGGGTAAAAATCTAGTTTTTCTGGCCCAACTTTGGAAATTCATAACTTAATCTAGAAAAATTGAAATAGAGTGGTTCAAAATTCTATAAAAATATCTTTGAATGATCTTTCAAGAAAAAATAATCTTGTAAACCAACTCCATTTGGAAAAGTGTTAGATTTTTGTAAAAATCACCTCTATCTTTTTGGTAAACACTCTTTTTCCAGATTCTAGACCTTAACTTTGAAAAATCATTAAAAATCATGTAGTTGGCCATTTTTAACATATTAGCTATCACAATGAATCTCATAACGTGATCTACAATCATACCAAATTTTGTGATTAAAAGCGTTCAGAAACTTAACCAAAATGTCACTTAAACTTGGCGGTGTCAATAGGTTTATAGCACTACCCAAGCTGAATATTTACAAAACCAAAAGTCCATGAATTTTTATGATTTGACACTATAATTTAACCTTCAATATACAACTTGCCCTTGAACTTTTAGGCTCTAAAATGTTAGATTGCATTTGGGGGATGAGATTTCATTGAAATCACAATAGCAAATTAACCAACTAAATCATCAACAAGCATCATTATTATGCATAACCACATTAACTACTATTGGTGAACTAGCATGCTTATCATTTGGCGAACTCAATCATGCAAAGGCCAAAGCAAGAAAGTGCAAAGAGCAGCCACATCACAATCAAGAAAGTTCATCCACATAATAGTAATTAATCATGCAATAATCAACAATGCAAAGTTAATGTCAGTAGTTAGGTTGAACTTACTACCTTGCTCCAAAGACTTGAACCTTCTTTGTTTTTCTTCCTTTCCTTCACAAATGTCAAACCCTAACATGATAAACCACAAAAAGGGCAGAAAGAATCATCAACCAATCCACATAAAAATCAACAATATAACTCAAGAACTCTTAAACCCTTTTTAAAGCTTCCACCTTTGTTCTTGAATGTTTAGAGTTGTGTTCTTTAACCCTAAAAATTTCCTCTTGACTTATTCCTATAGGGTTTTTCATGTAGATTCCAAATATGTGCTTGGATTTAAGAAAATAAAACACACTCTTCTAGTTTTAGCTTAGCCAAACCATAGGGTTCATTTTCTAAAAATTATAACTTTGGTTTTAATGCTCCCAACCTTTGTTCTTTAGACCATTTTCCATTTTAAATACAATGGAAGCATCAAAAAAAAGAAAAAAACACATCCCAGGGTCTAGTTCTTGCCTTCATTAAAATGGTCCTTATGCAACACAACAAAGAAAACACTTTAAAAACAACCTACAACCACTTGTAACCACTAGGGTCTATCATGCTTTGAAGTGTTCTAACATGTTGGACTAACAAAACTTCTTCCCTTCCCATAAACATGTTTCAACCAGCACCCTCAACAAGGAAAAAACAAATATTCCAACCATACAAAGCAAGAAAACAAGATAAGGATCTATTTAGAACTAAGAACTAAGCTTGATTCTCACTTATAGACTCAAAGTTGATGCCTTTCTCCATAGTTTCTCCTTGAACTCTCTCTTTTCCCTCTTGGTTTCCTCTTGGCTGAATTGGTGATCTGAAATTAGGGGAAGGATTTCTCCTTTAATGAACCAAAATATCTCAACTACCATCATAAAGGAAGTTACAAGTGTCATTACCCCCTTTTGTCTTTGATTCCTTTTCTTAATTAACTAATTGCAAAAAAAATTAATTACCAAGGTCAAAATCCTCTCCATTTGAGGAGTGACACTTGGCAAATTCAAATCCTCTCCATTAGGGGCTTGAACATGGCCAAAAGTGAGCCATTTGAATTGCAAGACTCTAGTCTTTGCTTTATCGGTACACTTTGACTCCGGGTTTAATTTCTTTTCTATAATTATAGTATTCTGGCCTCTGTAATTATTTTTTGTCAATTTCATAATTTATTCTCCTCATTTTTATCTTCTGAAAATATCATCTTTGCCTCAAAATTAATTTCTCAATAATTAACTAAAAAGGAAAACTAATTTCCTTCTCTTTATTGATTTTTCCACTTTTCAAAGGAATTATAAAAAATCTTGGATACTTGAGGATCTTCTTTTAATTCCATAATCCCTTATAATTCCTTAGGGTATTATAGGAATTTTTTTTGGAATTTTATCCTCCTTAAAAATTTATTTAGAATTTTCTAAATAAAAGCCCTTAAATTAGGCTAAATTAACCTTAAATTCCTTTTTAATTTCTCTAAGGGTAATTTGATCATAAAACCAATTTTATAATCTCATATAATTCTCAAAGGATATTATCCTTATTTTTTCTTAATTTTCTAAGGCTTGAAAATATTTTTCCATAATTATATTTGACCAATTTTCCTTAATTAGTCAAACTTTCAGAATTGACTTGGAAAATCATAATAATCATTTTCCACTAAAATTTTTCTATTTCTCCTTATCATTTTTAGCCCTTAATTATTTAGGAATATTCTTTATTCCTAATTACCCTATTGCCAGATGTGACAAATGCCATACTTTACTAGGGTTAGAGTACATTTAACTAAGTACATCCAACTTAAGGAAATGTATTCCTCACAAAGATCTCAAGGGCATATATGAGATCAATGAAGCTAGCACTATCCATGCAATTACAAATATCTCTCACACTTTCTCTCCAAAGCTAGGTCTTAGGGAGTACGCCAAACAATACTAATGCCTAGTCCGTAATTGTAAAACCCTTCACCTCAAAACATTATAAACTCGTCATAAAATCACTACTATGGTAGAAAGGAAAGCTGTTACAACAAACTACCAGAGTAGAAAGAAATTGCGCAATTTTTTTGAAATTAACATTCAAACTCGAGACAAACTCAAACTCGGTTGCATGCAACCAGAAATCATTCATTAACGACCACTGGGCCTCTGAGCCTTTGGCTCGGGTAACAAAAGACATCAAAATCAGCCCATCCAATTAGTTTTCAACCATGTATAGCAAAGTTTCACAAAGCACTATAGCTGGCCTCCAGCCAACCAAAATAAGGAGATAACATTTCCTCCAGTTTACAATAAGATCAACAATCAAAATATTTCAAAAGGACCCTAAATGTGGCAGTATACAGCTAGCCATACATATACAGGGCTAGAGGCCTAAAGCTAACCAAACTCAAGCCTCTGCGTCTCTTCCCGACGGCACTCGCCTAGAACCTTCACCTGAAAACATTGTAAACTATGGGGTGAGACAAACGTCCCAGTAACCAACCTTTCCAATTCAAGGTACTACTAAATAGGTGCTTGTGAGGTGTCAAGTGGGGCAGTTCACAAGTAATATTATAAATGATAGCCACAACAAGTAATGCAAGTACAATGATGCAATCCCATCAACCATATCCCTCACTTTGGGGGATTTTCAAGAGCCGAACCTGGCCTATCCCTTACTATGGGGGACGTAAGGAGCCATAAAAGGCTTATCCCTCACTCTGGGGGACGTAGGGAGGCAAAAGGCCTATCCCTCACTATGGGGGACGTAAAGAGCCAACCATCATGCATTAATGGAGGCCTTACCACGTGGTAGTAACAATCAAAACTCTCACCAATTTCCAATTCATGCATCATGCTCAAACCATAATCAAGAGTAAACAATCATTTCACAATTAACTCCTTTCAGTGGCCTATCTTTCTCAAGTTACAAATTCAATCAATATCAATTTAAACCCCACAAAACGGTTTTCCTTTTCAATATACAACATACAATCTGAACATAAATGTTACTCGAAGCATAAAACATAAATCCACTCACAATACCACAAAAGCATGTACAAAGGATTGGAAAGTGGTTACCTCTCGCTTGAGTAAGGAATAACAAACCACAACACGGCCCCGTGCACCAACAAGGCTCACAATTGGTCTACAGAAGCACACAACCAACATGTATTAGCTTTCAACTAATAATGTGGCCAAAACAACACTTGGGGACACAAAATTCCTAGCTCCAACCACAACTCTACCCAACTAAAAAGGGCACAACCATCAAGGCAACACTCCAAGGTCAAGAAAATCCATTAAAACCTTAATTCCTTTCCAAACATCAATTAAAATTCATAACCTCAAGGACCCACTATAGGAATTCAACACCCAATTATCCCATTTGAACAATAGAAGTCCTAACAACATTCTAAACCAATTAAATATCCAATTTAACCCTCCTTAACATAACCCAATTCACAAAACTCAAAATCAACCTCTACATTATCATCCTCAATCACAAACCCCCCATTTCCATAAACCCTAGCTTCAAAAATTCAAAGTTCTTTAAATCCAAGAAAACTACACCGATTAAATACTTAGACTAACCCAAAGCAATCAATTAAACTCAAAACAATCGGTCAAAAACCTCAATTCCATAACAACCTAGAAAACTCTAGGGTTCCACCATAAATCCTCAGAAATTCCAAGAAAGAAAGTAGATTAGAGGTTAAAATCACTTACTTGAGGTAATGGATCCTTAGAAACACCTTTCCCAAGCCACAACACCGAAACCCTAGCAAAGCTTCTCTCTCCTCCTTCAGATTTTCTAATTTTCGCAGAACCAGACCCTCTCGTGACTATATAGATTCGGCGCCTTTCGCCGCGGCGAACTAATCCCGAGAGGGATTACTCGCCTGAAAACCTGACTTCGCCGTGGTGAACTCTAATCTTTGCCGCGGTGAAAGCTTCCCGAGAGGAAACTCTCGCTCGCCTAAAAAACCTTCGCCGCAGCATACCCCTAACTTCACCGCGGCGAGACCTTTTCGAGAGGGAAACCTTGCTCACCTGAACAACTTCACTGCGGCCAAACCTTCCCGAAAGACAATCCCCCCTAGAACTCCCGGTTCGCCTCGGTGAACATACCCTGTGAGGAGTCTGTTCACCTATTCCTCCAACATACCTCAATTCCAACTCAAACACCAAGATCAACATTAAATCACTATTCTATCCTTAAAATCAACCAAAAGAGGTTATTAAAACCCGATAAAACTCAAGATGTTACAGTAATCTCTAGGGTATCATCTTCCTTAATCATGTAATAGTAGACCTTTCAGATATCCTCCAGATATCTCAGGCATACATGGACATACTGGTTCTCATCAGGCTTAATATACCAACCCCTTTCCCTAAAATCCTTGGCTATGTCCTCTATGGTGTGGAATTCCTTCATAATTATAAGTAGTCTGATCTCACTTGGTCCAACTCCATCATCATCAGATATTTTAATGACCTCAATCTTTTGAGGATCATTGGAAGCAACTGTGGCTATATCAGGCAGAGGGTTATTCTCCTATAAAATATCATAATAAAAGTCTACTAGGAGATTATAGTCCTCATCCTCATCGAATCACTAAGGGAAAGGTTATCTTGGTCTCCTCTGGTTAATTAAATCCTCTGAGTCACTATTATAACCACAACAAGCCATTCTAATCCTTGCCATAACATAATGACCAACATTATCCAATGAATGAACAATAGCATTTTCCTCAAATCAGAGCATTTCAATTGATGCCAAAACCTTTGTTCTAATACCAAAAATATAACACTTTAACTTTTTTACCAAATTACCATCCAATTAGAGGTAATTGGAGTCACATTTGATGGCCAAAATTTGAAAAATTGGACTTCAAAATTTTTTTCTCACAAGTTACTATTAACAGCAACCCATAAATTAGCCAAATTTTGAAAATTCATAACTTATTATAGAAAAATTAAAATTAAGTGATTCTAAGTTCTATTGAAAGCTCTTTGGAATATCTTTTGAGGAAAAATAAGTCCTGGATGAATTGTCTTCAAATTCGAGCCTAGTTTTAATTTCAAAATGTATTGTTCATTAGTCATTTTCCAGTTCTTCTAGCATTTTTGTCTAATTTTGGATAGGCATAACTTCTTGTGCGATTATCTGTTTGAGGCGTAGTAGTACTCATTTTAAAGGGGAAAATATGATCTCTTGATCTGGAAAGTTTTGTGAATTAAATCCCTTAATTGCTACGAATCACGTTGGTGAAACCTTCCTCTCAAATGGTTGACTTTTGTCCCTAACTATCAATTCTTTCCATCATTGTTTCTCTAACTTGGCATGCTAAATAAACACTCACCTAGTTGATTGAAATGGCATACTTCAATGTATGATTGCATAAAGTAGTTATATAGGATCATCACAAAATATTTAATTACATTCATCCTCAAAATGCATGAGATAATTCAAGATCATAAAGTGCCTATTGTGATTATAGTTCCTTCATACATTGACCACCCCCTTGATCTTTTCTTTTGATGTTGAAGGCCCTAGGGTTTTGTTAAACACAGGGGTAAGATTCATGAGAATTTTAGTAGCATAGCACCACATTCATAATGTCAACCAGGCAAAGCATTTTATGCTAAATGAACTTGACAATGCTTACTTTCACTTAATACAAATACTATGGAAAGGATATAACATACTTCTCATTCATAACACTCAACATAGCATAAGCCAAAGCTTTATGTGTATGTAGTTACACATCATATAACACAATCATCTCATTCACATCATGGCATAGCAACATAACATAACATAAAGCAATAAACACAATGCAAGGCAACATTAGATGCTAATTGCTAGCTACCTCTTTCAAGCTTTATCCTTTCCTTTAATCTCTTCCTCTCTTGAGCAAATCTTCTTCTCTTTGGATGCTAGGCCTATTGATAATGCAATAGGACATTACCATTCATTACTTATCCAAAACATTAATCAAATAACCTTTAAACTCCTTTTCTTTGATTTTTGGGTTATTACTTACAACTTTGATTCTTTAAATCTATTGGGCTATTTCTATATAATTTTTCATATAGATTTCAAATATCCACTTAGATTTGTGAAAATCCAATCCCACTGTAAAGATCTCATGTTGGTCGAAAAGGGGTCATTGGAATACAAAAATTCTATTTTCAATTTTAATGCTTCTAAGCTTCCTTTCTTGGTATTTCCCTACACCATTTCATCATTTAAATACATTAGAAGCATCAAATTGAATCAAATCCAACTCTAACCCCATTCTCTCAACTTGGCTGAATTGAATCATCAATCATAGGGGTTGGATTTTCTTTCCAAAACTCAATCAAACCAATCAAATTCTATCTTTTTTTAGTGTTTAATCTATGTTTCAAACCCTTGATTAAACCCTTCCTAATTTTCAAAATTTTGGCAGCATCTCCCGATGGAAAATGGCTACCAAAACAATATAAAAAGTCATATAAACGGCCTACAATAATTAACAACAAACTTAGGATCTTATCTTAGTGATTTCTTGAATTTAGGTGGATTTTCTCATACTAGAAATAGTTCTTTCTTTCTCTAAACTCAAGTGCAACATAACCTTCCCTATAGTTCTCTTCTTGGCCAAAATGTGAGGGGGTTTGGTGGTTATTTATAAGCCAAGCATTAACCATTTGCCATCAAAGTTTAAAGGAATTATAATGATGATGTGTCAAGCTAAGCTTCCTTCTTGTATTTTCTCTTTCTTTTATTTAATTCAAAATTAAATAAAATTTAGAAGTCAAAATTGTAACATTCCATTTTTTTTATATCTTATTATAGGATTTAGATTATATGGGTGAGATTAATTCGTAATATTTAATATTAAAGCTTATTGAATAAATTGTAAATCATAATTTCTGTTATATACATATAAATCATATAAAAAAAATTATTATTATTTTTATTTAAAAAAATATTAATATATATATATATAAAAAGGCAAGTGGGTGGCACGTGGGCCACCCACTGCCAGCGGGAGGAAGGCGGGGGGGTAAGCCCTCGTTGGGCCGTGGCCTCTTTTGATTAAAAAAAAAATTTTCATTTCAAGTGGGGGGTACGTGTCAGATGCTTCTCCCCCTCCCCTTTCCGCTTCGTTTGTTTTCCTCTGGTCCGCGTCCTCGCCGCGCCACGACAGTGAGTGGGTGTGAGAGGTGGTTTAAGTGTGTGAGAAAGGAAGGGCTCTACTTGGGTACATATAATATATCTATGTAAGTCATCTTCATCCTAAATTTTTTTTATTATTTAGCTTATTCTTTTATTTTTTGAGTTATAACAGAATGAATATTATTAGGGCTTGTTAGATTTTTAATTTTTAAGGCTTCTAATTTAGTATTAGGATACTAATAGAGCTTATGGGGTTAGAATAGAAGCCTTATGACTTAGATTTTTAGTTGATGGTTGATTTGAGGCAATGTGAGTTAGGGATTGGTTGGGAAATTGTGATTTGTATTAATGATGATATTAATTTTGAAATTTATCTCTTAGTTGAGTTCACTTGAGGTTATATTGAGGATCCAATGCTTAAACTTTGAAGATTGTTGTTGAAATAGTAATGTTGATGATTCTTAGAGAGACTTTAATTAGTGGAAGTTGGGTGTTTGGAGGAAATTGAGGAAAATATTATAAGTTATTGATTCTAATGAGTGGGAAATGATTAATGGAAGAAGGGAATAGGATTTTAATAATGATTAAAGGCATAGTTGACATATGGTTATTTTTCTAAGAGTTAAAGTAAGCACTTTTTGGAGGTTTTTAGATGATTTGAAGGGATTATTCTTATTAATAATGTGAATGAGAGAAATAGAGTTGGGAAATACTAGAAATTATCACTTGGAAGAATAGATGAATTATTATTTTTCCTAAAGATAATTTTTTTTAAGGTAAGCCAATTATGGGGATTTAGTTAATAAACTATTTTAATGCTATATTAATTAGTCTTTTTATTAATATATGTTTATAAACTTATTGTTGTAGAGTGAGCTTGGTTTGTTCTCTTGGGTCTTGAATCCTCCTACTTTTAGTTCTTGTGTCAAGAACTTGAGGTAACCACTTTCTAATTTACCTTGTATGCTTGTTGATGTGATTATAAGCATGTGTTGATATTATAAATGTTCTCAATATGTGTTATAGTGGTTTTTGTATGAAAAGTAAATTATATATATATATATATATCAAGATTTATGTTTTGATAAATTTATTAGTTAAGTGGGCATGAATTACTTCATCTTATGAATATCTTGTTGATGTTGAATAAATTTGATTATTGAATATGAGAATACTTTATGGATATGAAATTGTGTGGAATTGGATGGTTGGATTGGGCTGTGTTGGTTGTGCTGAAATGTAGTTGTGGGAGGTTGGATTATTTATACCACGTGGTATAGCCGCCACTTGGCGCCCAGTGGTTGGCATTAACATTTTTAGGGCCCTCGGTATCACCCTTCCTTTGGCTGGGTCAAGGGTCAGCCCAAGGGACATGACAACTTTCCATATTCCAAGGAAAGGGAACCCATGGTCCGATATGAGCTCTGTAACTTTTGGCCGAGTTACACCTCATTATTGGAGAGCTTGGTGCAGTCTTGTAAAAGAGACGAATCCTGTTATGTGTGAATAGCCCATGGGTTCTATCAGAGGTTACAAGGAGGTTATAAGGATGGTTGATGAAGTCCTATGCATGCAAGTTACTTTTTGAATTATTATATATTGTTTTCTGTAAAGATGTTTAACTTATATGTTATTTGAAATTGTACTTTGCCCGCTTAACTATCTTGTAATCACTCCCTGGATACTTGTTGAATTGGAATTGTGGTTACTGGGTCAATTTGACTCACCCCGTGGTTATTTAACATTTTTCAGGCGAGGGTTCAAGTGTTGGTCCCAAGGGGAAGGTGTCCGAGGCTTGAGTTTTCCTTTCAACTCTGTATAACCTCTATTTTGATATACATGATTTGACTGATGTATATTGCCAAACTTTAGGGCCTTTTTGTTATACTTAGCATGCGTTTGATTTTCCGCTGCATTCTGGACTTGAGTTAGCGGGCGGAGCCCTTTTTGGATATAGGTGATCGCTATTTTGATTGCAATTGTTGATGGGCAGTAGTAGTAGTTATCTTGGTGGACTTCAAATGCCCTAGCCCATTTACAATTGGTCTTAATTGTATTTGAGATTCTAGAGTATTGCTGATCAATTCGATATATACATGAAAAATCAAATGTTGATCCTTTCTTATTTGATTAACTATCTTTACTATTCTAGAACAGTAGCTACTACTCTGTTAAAGATTTGGTTTGTTATTGACTATGGTAGATATCTATTTGATTAGATTTGTCCTTCCTACCATGGTTAGCCTTGTAAAGTAATTATCCTTTTGAAAATGTTTATTTACCATGAATTACGGGGGTTATTACAAAAATCCTCTCCACCGCTATCTTGACAAGTGGCACAATGAGAGCTAAGTAAAAAGGTATGTACTTTTTCACTTTTTTAGCACCTTTTTTATACTGAAATAGCTTTGTCTTTTTCTATATCAGTGATCTGAGCTTCCTAATTAATTTATGTCAGATCCTTAACATTTTCTTATCAATTTTTCCTTCCTAAAGAGCCCTCCTTTGCTCCCATAATGAATTTGCATCATTAAAAGAAAAGAAAACATTTTCTTACTATATTAGTTTTCTTATTTGGGAGTTACTTTTTTGGGTCTCTGGGCTCATTAAAAATTTCTTGATTATTTTATAACCTCTTATTAATCCCATATAAGTTTCATGAATTTTCTTGAAATTCATTTAGCCTCATAAGTATTTATTTGGAATTTTCTCGAATAAAATCCCAATTAGCATAATTGGACTTTAAATTCCTTTACAAAATTAACCAGGGGTATTTTGGGAATAAAACTAGTTGTACAATGTCTTATAATTCTCAAGACACCTTATCCTTTTTTTCCTTAATTTTGTAAGACTCAAAACTATTCTCTATAATTAATTTTTGACCAATTTCCCCATTAGTCAATATTCAACAATTACTGAAAATGCAATAATTATTGCTTTTTATCATAATTTCAACTTTTGAGCCTCTAATACTTTCCAGGAACGTTTTCTCTATCTTTCATAATTATTTGTTAAATTTTGAGAATTTCTAACATATTTTCCCAGCATTTTCATATTTCTTTCCACTATTCTGGCCCTTAAATGTCTTGGGATTTTCTTATTCTCAGTGTTAAGATTTTTGCGGCGTTACACTTCCTCCTCTACTTCCCCTTTCTTCTCATTCTCCCCCGACCCCTTTCCTCATCCCCACCCCTATCTCCCCCCACCCCACTTTATATCTTCACTCCCTCCAAATTCCTAGCGATCTAAGAACACTCCATGGTGGAAAATGTAGAGCACTCATCGCTATTTACCATCAAATGCTATCAAGGAGGAGAGAATTACCATAGCAGTCTCCCTTGTATCTTCTCTTAAATTGTCCTCCTCCACTTCTCTCAACCCCTTGTAGCATTATGAACATTGAATAGGTGATTATGGAGTCATCATACTAACCCCATAGAGTAGAAAGTAACGGCGAAGAGCACGCCATCTTTTGCTGGTAGCTTCCCAGCATTTTTTAAACCTAATTTTCTTCCAATCCCCTGAATTCCAATGGTTAACTATAGAAATTGGTTGTTGTTAAAACATTTCTGGTTTTTTGTTATTTGGCTTACTATTATTGTAATTTCACTTGGTAGTATTGTAACTGTAGACTTATCATTATGATGGTGGCATTATGACATAATGATATAAAAATATTGACATTTTGTTTATGGACAGAATAATGTTAATAATTTGTATTTATCAATTCTAAATAGTAAAAATATAGATCTATTTAAGGTTCTCAAGTTAATGAGAAACTAGTCACAAGCTTATAACTTTGCTTACTAAATTTGTCATTTGACAATGAAATGTGAAAATAATGTCAACTTTTTATGAAACTTAATTTCATGATAAATCCAATTACAGCATTGTTATTTCACTTATCATTCTTGTCATTTAGCAGTGAAACATGAAAATAATGGCAACTTTTTATAAAACTTAATTTCGTCAGAAACCCAGTCGTAGGCTTGTAATTTCAATTACTAAACTTGTTATTTGGCTTACTACTCTTGTCATTTAGTAGTGAAATGTGAAAATAATGGCAGTTTTTAATGAAATTTAATTTCATCATAAACCTAATGACAGAATTGTTATTTCGCTTACTATTCTTATCATTTAGCTTACTACTCTTGTCATTTGATAGTGTGAAAATAATGATAACTTTTCATGAAACTTACCAAACTTGTTATTTAGCTCGTCACTTTTGTCATTTAGCTTACTACTCTTGTCATTTAGTAGCAAAATGTGGAAATAATAGCAACTTTTCATGAAACTTAATTTCATAAGAAACCTAATAATAGAATTGTTATTTCACTTACCACTATTGTCATTTTGCTTACTGCTTTTGTCATTTGACAGTGAAATATGAACATAATAACAACATTTAATGAAACTTAATTTCATCAAAACCTAGTCACAGGCTTATAATTTCACTTACTAAACTTATTATTTGGCTTACGACTCTTATCATTTGACTTATCGCTCTTGTCATTTGGTAGTGAAATGTGAAAATAATTGTAACCTTCTATGAAACTTAATTTCATCAGAAATCTTGTCACAGGCTTGTAATTTTGCTTATCAGACTTGTTATTTGAGTTATGACTCTTGTCATTTGGCTTACCACCCTTGTCGTTTGGCAATGAAATATGAAAATAATGGCAATTCAAACAGAAATATTTAATAATCTCAAATTTAGATATCATGTCAGTAATACATAACTGTTATTAATAACTCATAACAGTGATCACTTATCAACAAAGTTAAAAAAAAAAAAACCTATCTTAAATATAGCAATAGTATGTATAATTTATCCAGATTTTTCTATTAAAACTATCTATAGAGACCTCTCCATTCTTTTAGTCTTCAATCCCTTGTCAGCTTCTATAAATTAAGTATAGCAAATAACAAGTTAAGTATATCAAATTACAACTTAATTATTCTAAATAACAAGTTGAATTTAGCAAATGACAATTTAAATATTACATATAACAAGTATATTAAATAACAACTTATCTATTGTAAATAACAAGTTGAGTTTAGAGACTCACAACTTAAATATAGCATATGACAAGTTAGTGATATCAAATAATAACTTTACTGCTCCAAATAACAAGTTAAGTTTAGCACATCACAACTTAAATATTATATATAAGTTAAGTATGTCAAATAACAACTTCACTATTGCATTCAGTTGAGCAAATCACATACCAGGTTCAGCAAAACATTCAGCATATAATCATTGACAACCACAACTAGTGAAATATAACAAATTACAACTCTACGAATACCAATTATTCCAAGTAATAAGATTGAATATGGAAACAACAAGTTTATTGTTTTAAAGTGAAGTATAATAAGTTAACTATTCAAAATAATAAGTTAAGTTATGAAAATAACAACTTCTATGCTTGAGATAACAAGTTAGTAAGAAGAGAAAACAAAACAAAACATGAACTTTGTTAACCATTTAAGTCTAATGTTATTAACAATAGCGCAAAAACACCATACAAAATCTATAACTCTTAAAACCCATCTTGTACCTAAATTGAGCATGAAATAAGTGAAAGATGGTGACTGTGCAAGTCAAAGAAGATTAAACGAATCAATTTGGGATGTCAATTCAAGAATAATATATAAAAATGGTGACTTAGCAAACCAAATTGAATTGAAATAAGTAAAAAGAAATTAAAATCAAATAAAAGTAAAGAAAATCTTTCAAGCTAACTATGCAAATATCAAAAGAGTAAGAGTTAGTAATTCCTTATTAGTTTCATAATTCTTATTTTCATGATCCAGCCTCCACAGTGCCCTCTCTGGTTCTGCATTGAAGATGGAGATGAACAATGATAATGGCATCCTTCTCTTCTTTGATCATTCTAGCTCTCACCTTTAAAGGTTGAAGAAGAGGGGTCAACCCTCTTTCTTCTTAAATCTAGTCGCATCTTTTGGTTCTGTCAACGGTGTTCTATCTCTCTTGCCCATAATGATGAAGACAATTTTGAAGGGTAGAACCAGATTGGGGAAGATTGGGGGTAGAGAGAAAGGGATCCGATGGAAGAGATGATGAGTGTAATTAAGGTTTAAGAGATGAGTTTGGGAGGATGGAACAAATGAAGATGAAGATAACTAGGGAGATTGATAAATGGATATGGGAAGAGGATATGAGAAGTAGAAAGGCATTTCTGTCTTTCAACCAATATTTCATAATTCCTATTTGAAAGCGGGTCCTTGACAGAAATTATATAAATCTAAGAACTCAAATCATAATTTTATATCTTTAAGGGGTTTGTTTGCCATTTGCCCATTATTTTATCATTCACCGTGCGACTATATAGTAAGGAATAAAAACACTCGCCGTTGGGACCCCCGACCTTGGGTTTATTTCCACGGAGCCGGAGGGAAAGAGGCGCCGCTGCGAAAGCTTGGAAGAACACAGCAATGGGTTTGTTTTGTTTGCCATCTATACCTTTCCAGTTGGATCAAATCTTTGTATCTGTTTCTAATTTCTCTGGACTGAACTGTCTTTTTTTTTTTTTTTGCTGTGATCTTGAATTGCATTTCACCATCAGCGAGAATCAAGGTTCATGAACTGAGGGAGAAGACGAAGGCTGAGCTGCTCAACCAGCTCAAGGATCTGAAGGCTGAGCTTGCTTTGCTCAGAGTTGCTAAGGTCACTGGCGGTGCACCGAACAAACTTTCCAAGATGTAATTATCCCGATCTTGGTGGGTTTATTCTGGAATATATTTTCAATCCGATTCCTGAAAAATATACTTCCTTGCACTTTTAGCCTTGGATTTATTTCTCCATAAAAGAAAACGAATCATTTTGTTCGTTTGGTTTAGTAACTAAACAGTTTGGTCAAATGGAAAGGTTAATTTGCTCTAAGTTTCAAATTTTGAGAGCCTCAAATTGAATGTACTTCCTTTTCCTCCCCTTTTGATTGTCTATAGTGTGTTTGTGTTTATATTTGTTTTATCATGGGGTGCAGTAAGGTGGTCAGGTTGTCCATAGCTCAGGTGTTGACCGTCATATCTCAGAAGCAGAAGGCTGCATTGAGGGAGGCATACAAGAACAAGAAGTTTTTGCCTCTTGATCTGCGCCCTAAGAAGACTAGGGCTATCCGTAGAAGGCTCACTAAGCACCAGGTAATGCTATATTGTTTAGTAATTTATTGCCTGCTTTTCGTTTTGTGCTCATACTTCACTTCTTGGTTCCCCTGCTTTCTCTCTTATTTTAGTTTAGTTTTGGTTCATCTGTAATTGAAATTTCTTTTCAGCGTTGTATGAGGAGTTAATTTGCAGTATAACGATATCTAATATGCCAAGTGGACTAAGAAATTTAAGTGAAGCTAGAAGAACCTGCGCTTGTGCGTGTTTATGTGTTGTTGGGGGTTTAAGGATGGAGACTTCACTGAGTTGTTTCATGTTTTATATCCATGTATTAACATACGACATCATATTTTTAGCTTTATATTTGTCTAAAATGTAAGTTTTTTGCTCAGTGGTTTACCAAATTATGTGAAGTTAGTTGAACCTGTGTTTATGCATTTATTTGGTTTTGGGGCGTAAATGTATATAGACTTGACTGTTTTTGTTTCTGTTGTCTGCGGTTGAAGGTTCTGCGCTTTGTAACATTATCCACCATAAGTCACCCGTACTTTTTTCATGTATTATTTGTACCTTTATTTTGAAAATAGCTTGAACTGCACTGTGATCTGGGAAAGTACACCATTACATATTTTGCAAATAACAGATTATTATATGAATATATTTTTTAACTGGTAAAAAAACACTGTTGCAAATATATTGGTTGTATTTATTGACAAAAACGAAGCATTGGTCTTTTAAAGACCCAAGGTCGATTCCTGGTTGTGCTTTTCACATTCAACAAGAACTTGCCAATACCATGTCATTGTCCAAATGAAACCTACAATTCTGAAGTTGAGCAGCCATTTCTGTCTGGTTTGCTTGCTTAACTGGGTATTAGAAGATAAAAGAACATCATACTTGGCTTGAACCCATTGGGTTGGTCTAGTTTTAGAAACAGCTATACTCATCAAATATGGTATTTATATTTCATGATTTTTAATTGACTCGATTCAGGGGAACTTAATATATCTTGATTCTGATTTTGATTGGCACTTGGAATGTATTTGGTGACTGGGATAGATATGTGATCGTTCTACCTTTTTGCCATTTAATTATTGTGATCGATCAATTTCATTGGAGCCAAGTAACTTTATGATCTTTAGACTTCATTTGATGATGAGTTTACTGAATCTTCTTATGCCGCTTCTCTATTACTGTTGATGCAGGCATCATTGAAGACCGAAAGACAAAAGAAAAAGGATACATACTTTTCCATGAGGAAATATGCCATCAAGGTGTAGGATATTTGGGCTATCTTCTGTGTGTTTTTTATATTAGTGACAATTTTTTTTTTTAATTGAGTTCATGTTTTGTTATGAGTTTTTGGTGATTGGTGTTCCCTCTATACTCTACTAGGTTTGCTGGAGTGTCATTCTATGAATAGAATGCAGTTCAGTTTTGATGCTTCTGTTTTTGTTTTTCATTCGGCATAACCTTTGATAAAAAAGGAGGGGAATGACGCAAGTTAGTACTTGGTCAAATAATGAAGGTTCTTTGGTATTTTTTAGGGGTTGTTTGGATGCTCCAATAATCACTTTCCAGAAACGTTTTTTCGCAAATCGAGGCAAATTTTTTTACATATTTACTTCGTATACCGTAAAAGCATTTCTGAAACTATGGTTTTGATTTTACCCAAACATCATTTTATATGTATTTCAGAAGGGGAAATGGAGGTTGAGGAGGGAAGGAAATGTGAAAACCTTTCGCATGTTTGGGATAGGGATATGGAGGAATTTGATTTATCTTATTTTTAATCTTTTGGTATTTTGAAGTCACTTGAATCGGATCACTTGGGGATTACAATGATGACGAATGTTATATTCTTTAAAACCACTTGGTCTTTTACCAAAAAATAAATAAAATACTTTAGTCTAGTGCCATATTTTTTATGCTAAGACCAACTTTGATTGAATGACCTGGGAACTTTATTGAATGTCAAATTTAATCCTCAAGGCTTAAATGATCCCCCCCCCCCCCCCCACTCTGAAAATTCAAGGTATCTTGAGAATGTCTACACGCTATTATCTATCTTAGTTTCCTTGTTAAAATAACACGAGATTCCTATATACAGGAAGGAAATTACTATATATGACGTAGACTCTCAATCTTCGGGAAAATTCTAATAAAATACTCTTTGAAATTCCAAATTTCCAAATGGTGGCATCAATTTCTAAAGTCCTAAAATAATATTCATGACCAAAATTAAATCTTACAATATAAAACAAGGCTTACGACATTATCATAGTGATCATGGAGTCATGGAATCTATTTGTTATAATACTGCAAAATAATATATAAAATAACAACCAAAGTAAAAGGTCATATTAAAAACTATTTGCTGCACTATTAAGGGTATTTTTCCGTACTAATGGTATTTACAGCATTTGTATGGAGTTTATCACTTCATTAAAGTCATTTACAATAATTTTTTTTCTTAAATTTCAACAATTGCAAAAATACAGGAGGGCACTGTCAAAAATAATTTAGTATTTCTCGGGTTTTTAATATAGGATCCAATTATTGAGTTGGTTTTGGTCCTAAATATAAGACTCATTTATTATATATATATATATATATCAATTTTCTCTAAATTATCCTTATAAATACTCCCTCAACCATAATCAAGTAGAAGAGGGAGACAGGGTATTAAGAAAGATTATGGTGTTTTAGGAAAAATATATCACATTTTTTATAATTAACTAACTTACCTAATTTTCTTAATCTAATCAAATTAGTTAAATGGATTTTATGTTAAGGATTGGAGGAGCACATTGTTAGTGGTATTTACAAAACTTTTACTGGTTTCATCACCTCATCAATGCAATTTACAACATTTTTTTTTCAATTGGAGCACTTGAACAAAGAAATACAAGCAAGAGGGTCATATTTTAAATCATTTCCTACATTAACGACATTTACCAACTTTTTATCGAGTTTCATCACGTTATTAATGCCTTTCACAATAACGTTTTTACAATTTCAACGCTTGAAAAGAATACAATTAAAAGGGTTAGGCTCTAAATTAATTTACCACACACTACTAACAATATTTACCACATTTACATAAAATTTAACCAAAGAAATTTTTAAAACAATACCATGCTATATTTTTCCAAATATTGAAATTGTAAAAAATGTGTCGTAAACGGCGTTGATGAAATTATGGAACTCGTTAAAAGCGTTGTGAAATTGTTGATAGTGTAGTTAATGTTTTCGCTTACTTGTATTTTCACAGGTGTTGACATTATTAAAAAAAAAAAAAATTGCTGCAAATGATGTTTGTAAAGCAGTGAAACTTGGTAAAGGTATTGTAAATGCCATTAGTAGTATAGTAAATAATTTTTAACATGGCCTTTTTTTAATTTTTGAAGTGTTGAGATTGTAAAAAAGTCATTGCAAATTATGTAGATAAAGTAGTAAAACTCGGTACAGGTATTGTAAATACCGTTGGCAGTATGGGGAACGATTTTTAATAGAGACTTTTACTTTGATTGTCATTTTAAATATTATTTTATGTTGCCATTGCAAATGGATTCGGTGGCTCCATGATCACCAAATCTTTTGGAAACTTAAGGGTGATGGGATCAAATTCTACTTAGACCGAATAAAATAGTTATCCACACTTGAACACCATAGCTCGCCTACAACTACATTCTAGATACTTTTTTTCTAGTACAATTTGATAACATTGGGATGATTTTGATGATAACTTACTACTTTCCAAACTTTCACATAAGAGTTAAAAAAAGGCTAACATGCAAATTGTCTCAAACATTCTCACTCATGAGCATTTAATACTTGGAAAATTTTTTGAGTGCAAATTTATTCAAAAAGTTTAAAATTATTATAATATTGCCTCCTATCATAAAAATAAAAAAACTAATGTTGATTATTAAGATAGTAACATTGACCGTAATGGTAAGAAGCACTATTACTACGATATTAAACTTTTTAGACAAATTTGTACCCAAAAAAATTCCAAGTGCCAAGCACTCCTAAGTGTAAATTTGTAAGTGAAAATTTTTAGGACAAATTTACAACTTAATAAGAAAACATAAACAAATTCTATACACTGCATATGCTCAGGAGATGTTATGCGATTTTGGTTATATATTCTGACTTAGACGGCTACTTACAATAAAAAGAATCATTCTTGATACAGGCACAACCAAAATTATGGCTACAAACCCGCAAATTTGGCCGAAGTTTACAGAACAAAATAGTGGTGCCAATACTAAACTGTTAGAAAAATGAAAAATCCTTAATTACAAACCAATATAATAAATTAAAAGTATATAGAGCTGCATTATTCACAAATTATAATTGGTGCAGCTCATCTCAAGTTCTGTATAAGTACACAGGATTCACTCTAGTTTTACTTATTGTGTGTTAATGACGACTGAACAAACCAGAAGGTGAAATCCTGCAAGGCATTCTAATTCAAACAAGAAGAGACTTCTGCCGGCCGACAAACAGATTGCCAACCTGCACATATCTGGAGAACACCTTTAAAAGAATGTGAGGGTGCTTCCATAGTCCAAGTTGTATAATATTCAGAAGGGTGGAAAATGCTTCCTTCTGTGTGTTGTGTTTGTAAGCATGATTCCGCACCATTCAGAAATATGTCTCCTTCAGATATTATGGTGCCAGATTTCTGCTCTTCCTTATCTGCAGCCTGGGGAATTATTAATATTACAAGTTCACTACCGTTAGAAGTTGCAGTAAATGTCTCGAGGATTAGGCAAGAGGAGTTTACCAAGTTATCCAACAAAAATAACACAGGTGGCTAAGTTTTTTACAACTCAGCACCAAATGATTGGTAGTTTGAAAAAATTTTCTTCTACATGTAATGTTTGTGTTGAATAACCTAACAACAATATAATTCACAGCAAAACATTTTCTGCTGCGATGCCCTTAAGTAAATTTGTGGACCAATACAACAAACATGATCTTGTCTGCATAGTAATTGTCACCTTATATTATGGAATTCTGTTCCTATATGCATTGAAACTATTTACTTTTTTCTCATTCATATTCCTTCAAAAGAAAAGCAGTAAAAGGAGTTGATGCTTTGAAGCATTGTTTTCATATACATAATAACCATGTTTGTCTTTAAGAACCATGTAATTCACCTTAATTCTGAATTTAGTTTCTAGAAATTATAATCGTTTTGCCATATTTATGACATCCTGCATCTTAACTTGCATGACAAATCTAGCAGCATTCAAGCCTAAAACATAACGGAGTGGTAATGGGCTAAGGTACGTGTTTGCAGTGAAGTCTCAACACTTCAACTCGTCAAACATAAATTATTAAAAGGGGCTTTATACAGGATACGTGTTTTTAGGAATAGGTATGTGCATTAATTTCGTATGACCAGTGGAGTTTGGGTCTAATGAAAAGGATTCGTCTCTCATAGTGCTGTGAATAAAGGTTTCAATCTCCATTATGAGAGGTGTCCATATTTAGTATTTGAGGATTGTCTCCACTAGGAAAACACCTGTGCAGTAAAAAAGAAAAAAATTGGGTACATAACCCCTTGCCCCTCTAGGAGAAAAAGTATGGGGTTAACTAAAAATGATAACTGATGTTTAAGGTTGGGACGCAATTCACAAACAAAGCAGCCAGGTTCACACTTGACATAACCGCTGCACCAAGTACCAGCTGACTCAATAGTTTTGAACTAGAGTAATATTTTCCGCCTAATAATTGCAGAGGCATGTGATGTTACACATCAATGCAAAGTCTTGAACGATATTACAAATTTGGCTAGACTGAGAACAAAATTGGATTACTTACATACTTTGACAAAGAATTAGAAGTGAAAAAAGCATTACATAATTTAAAGCCTCAGATGGCACAATGCTTAAATAACATGTTTTAATCCATTTTAAGGTCAAAGCTGAGTTCTGAGGGAGAAGCCATGCCAAAAAATTTCATTTCGAGCATTTGTTAGACCAAACAGGGGTAAGGTCCCGATTAATGAATGGTAAAACTAAATCTAGATAGAAGTGACAGAGACTAATATTCTACCTTCTCCGTATAGAATTCAAAGGTCTTTTTCTTAGTTCCTGCTTCATAAATGTTGCACTGAGAGTATATCTGTAGAATGTTTTCAAATCATCACTTACATGAAAAACACTAATAAGCTGCATGCAAGAATAACAGGGAAAAAAAAAAGAGAAGATACAAGAGAAAAGCTTACCTGGGACTCAACACTAGCACAAACAGCATATAAACCCCAGTTTCTGGTGTAGTTGTTGTACAGATGGATTTTTCCAAATCTAACACGAGGTTGTCTTTGTCGTGTCCCGTCAAAGAAACAGTGATGAATTGTCACCCGTATGCATCTATCGCCAATGTGAGATGGGTCAGCTCCAATGAGCATGGTCTTATCATGCTGGGCAAAGTAACATCTGGCAACAAGAGTCAAATAACTCAGTGATATACAACATAGATGACCAAGTAATTATTGCAGCTCATTTTAAACATTCAGATTTGAACCCACCTCGATACAGTAATATCTGTGCTTTGTCTTGTAATGTCTATAAGCCCATCATCATAATCACGAAGACTGCAGCGATCTATCCATATGTGCCTAGAGTTTGGTTTTATTTGAATGCCATCAACATCATGACCCCTACCTCCTTCAAACTGAAGGTTGCATATGATTATATGCTCACATTCTTTCAGCCTTAAGCCCTTTCCTGTGAGCTTTATACTCTGGCCTCGGCCATCTATTGTCTTGTAAGATGATACATTCAAGTATGATGAAAGATGAATGGTACCTGATACTTCAAAAACAATCCAGAGTGGCTCTTTTCTACGACATCCATCCCGAAGGGATCCAGGACCATCATCTGGAAACAGATTATGGGTAACAGATAGTGTAATGATGAATTTTTTTATATGTTTGCATGGTTTATAGCCTCTAATGAAACTATATGATATGTGAGAACCTGATCCTCTAATTAGCAAAACCGCAATGGCTCAATACTTCCCATTATATTATTGCCCAAGCATGTCACTCCGCAGAACCTTTCTGTTCTCAGAATATTCCTTCTCGTTCTTAATATAAAAGTTAGATAACTAATCTTTTGATGTTAAGGAAATTAGTTAAATTGAAGATTTGTAGACAATGTGTATTGATTTTCCTAAATTGTCTTATTTAATCATGTGCATTGGAATTGTCTTTTAGTAGGAATCTCCTTAATATGTACAATTAATAGAGATACTATGGGGTGAAAATTATATCATTAGTGACCAAATAAATCAGGATCTTATATTCAAAACTAAATCTAACCCTTAACTAGCCCTTCTATGAAGGACAAGAGGTAGTAGTAAAACTGCAAGTCCCCAAATATTTCACAGTTCAAAATGAAAATATTCCGAAAATAATTCACTAAAATGACTATGTCAATAATATGGTGGCAATCAGAAAATCCAAAGTCCTTATACCAGCGCCATCGCCAATGAATATCATAGAAACCAACTTATTGGTTGCTTTGGGTTATATCTCAGCATATCTATAAATCCAATATATCAGAAGTCATCATCACCTTTCAATCCACCGATTAATTTGGGTTAGAAAAAAGATAGAAAGATGGAAATGAAAACAATTATGAACAAAAATGCATTACATAGACCAGAAACTTGAAAGCGCGAGTAAAATCTGTGAACCTACATCGCCATTCCAAAATTTAAAATTACTCGAGTAAAATCTAAAATGGGACCAAAAGCACCTTTGATAAGCATCTTAAAATCTCAAAACCACAATAAAGTATCCCTAATTTTCAGAATAGATCGAAAGATGAAGAAAAAGACAAACCAGCGACGGTGGTGACGAAATAGAGAGGGCCGTGGAGGCCACCGATGGAGTTGCAACCAAATCCCTCAGCGCGACCCGCCATTGCCCTCAGGCTGAAATCAACGTCGCCGTATGGTAGCAGCGAAGCCATATTTGCCTCTGTTTTGGAGACCATAGCGTCAGATACAACAGCTTCTGATCATTTATATGGCGATGATCATGATTCATGCCAAAACCACCGCCCGTTGGAAACGATTGTTATAATTAATATTTTTTTTAAAAAGCAATTAAAAGCTTGACTAGGAGAATAACGCGCGTCTTTTAAGGGAGTTGTTTTTCATTTATTTTTTGATAAAAGATAAGATTATATTAATAATACAAATATTTTACATTGTAGCATCAGGAGGACAGAGGAAATTGTCTACATGATTATAGAGCCGGGAGAGGGGGAGCTACGAAAGAGGAAAGAAAAGAGGAAGCCTTGAATACAAGCGTTAGGTCCTGCTAAATGGTACTCTACTGATTTGAAGCCATAAAGATTAATTCTTTTTGCCAACGCATAAAGGTTAATTTGCCTCTTATTAATGCCTATGATAAATGGTGCCAATATGATTCTCTTAGAACCCAGATCTTCTTTCTTGTGAACTCTAGTAGTAGGAAAACAGGCCGGCCCGTCACGAGCTCTGGCCTAAACAGGCTGGCTCGTTTAAGCCCAACTCTCAGAAATATGCTAATTTTTCAAGCTCTGCCTATGGGACAACGGGCTCGAGCTGGCTTGCGGGCTTTTAGCCCTTTTAACTACAAATTTAATTTTTTCATGTTTCTTGCATATTTAATCAAAATAATAAAGGTAAAATAATAAAATTACTAATAAAAGATATAAATATCAATAAAATTAGGTAACAAATAGAAACATCATCATATGTAAACATTCAAAATATCCATCACACCGCAATAAAATCTATTAAATAGACAAACTAAACGGAAGAGTGAAGACAAAGATGAACAACCAAATAAACATTAAGTTCACAACAAACAACTAAAGCATAGAGCTCATGTCAAGCAACATCAGGCTTCAAGTGATAGTGGCATCTTTATTTTTTTCGAAACTTCATCATCACTATCATCAATTGCAAGGATATTTGACTGTGCTTCACTATTAATCAGCTCTTCTTGACTTCTAAAAATATCAATGATTTCTTCTCCATCATCAATATCACATGCATTCTTTGCAACAAATAATAAACCACATCATAGACAAGTTGAGCAATTAAAAGCATAAATAATTATAATAGAATACTTATAAATTAGTGAATTACCTTTATATGCAAATCCATGCAACTAATTGCGAGCACAAATGAGAGCCTGAAGGTTAGCTGGAAGAATAGAACTTCTATACTTCGTAAGAACACGTGAACCAATACTAAAAGCCGATTCACTAGCTACAATCGTGATTGGAATGCTCAAAATATCAACTGCCATCCTTCAAAGATTTGGGAACCGAGTTTGATTGTTCTTCCACCAGTTCAAGACATCCAAATCTTTCCAATTACCAGGTTTTAGAATTGGTTCTTCTAAATAAGTTTCCAATTCAGACTTGTCCATAGAAGAATGATCCATGATTGCATAGATATCTTGATAATCCTGTATCATTAAAATTAAATCAAATACAAGCTAAATAAAAAACAAATTTAATTGACAAATTTAAAACTTACATCAAATGCATTATCAAAAGAGATTGTTGTTGTTGTTGAAGCACTTGAAGTGTGAGAAGCATGATGAGTTGTAAGGATTGAAGATCTACAAGTTGATGCACTTCCATACCCTTGTCTAGAAGATGATGTGATTGATGTCCCCATATTTGAATATTCATTGAAAATGGCATCTAGCTTGCTCTTGACATTGGCAATCTTCTTAGAAGAAGTGACAGGGTCAATCTTTGCATAACAATATTGGATGATGTTAAACTTCCATCTTGGATCAAAAAACACAGCAAGTGCAAGAAGAATATTGTAATTTTGCCAATACTTCTCAAACTTTTCTTTCATTCTTCTGGACATCTTTCTAATCACATCGTCAATGCTTTTCATGTTTGCATCAAGCAACATCTCAATTTTTGATATTTGCATAAAATAAGAGTTGGCAGTAGGATATGATGACCTAGAAATCAACCTCGTTATCTTTTCAAATGGCCTCAAGAAATTGCACATTGTCTCTACTCTCTTCCATTCATCATTTGTCAGATTAAAACATCTTGGGTAGTTTGAATCACACAAAGCAAAGTTTGCAAAAGCATGATGATATTTAAGTGCACTTTCAAGCATTGTATAAGTGGAGTTCCATCTGGTGGGCACATCTAATCGTAGGCTCATTGTAGTGTCAATGCCACCTACTTGCTCAACACATTGCTTGAATTGAATCATTCTTGTATCAGATGCCTTCCACCATTTAATGCTCTCTCTAATCTTCCATAAAGCACTACTTGTTACTTTCAAACCTTCTTGAACTATTAAGTTAAGGATATGGGCACAACATCTTGTATGAAAAAATTCACCACCACAAATCAAATCAAAGTTTTCTTCCAAAAGTGGCTTCTCTTTCAATAAGTCTTGCATGTTATCATTTGCAAATGCATTATCTAGAGTAATTGAGAATATTTTATTCTCAATCCCCCATTCTTTCAAACAATCATACATTTTTGGACACTTGTATCCTAGAATGTGGGGGCTCCATTCTACAAAATGAAAGTATCTTACTATTCAGTGTCTACCTTTCATCCACAAAATGAGCTGTCAAATATATATATATCCTTCAGAAGTCATAGCAGTCCAACAATCAGAAGTCAAACATATTCTACCTATACTTTTCTGTAATTTCTGTTTCAAATTATCTTTTTGTTGGTGGAAGAACTTCATAACATCAGCCACAATCGTTTTTCTAGTCATGAGCCCCACATCAGGATTTAACATGCTAAGTAGTTCCCTAATCCATCTATATTCAACAAATGAATAAGGAAGACTATGTTCAATTATGGCCATAGTTATAAACTCCCTAATACGATTATGATCAATTTTTCTAGACCTTATATTGCCTTCACTATCCATCATCGTCAATCCAATATCATGAAATTTGTCTAGACTTTTACAAGACTTAATGTGGCGACTTAAATGTGAAGTGCCTTTACCCCCACCCGATGCATATAAACTTTGACAACCATTACATATTGCCTTATTTACCCCATCAATCTCTACTCTAGTAAAATACTTCCAAACATCAGAGGTCAAAATTCTAGGCTTCTTTGGCTTTGATTCTTCAGTCACTTGAAGAGAAGATGATTTACCTTTGCCATCCGTAGCTAATGATGCATCATCAGTCCCTTGAGCCTTTTCTCTTTGCATGATGCTGCCAACTTGCCAACAATCAGCAAAAAATTACAATTTAGGATCCTCTTAATGTATATTAATTAGCAAGCAATTAACAAATTTAACAAATAAACATTAAACAGTAATCAATATTAGAATTTAGAAATGCTTTACACTAGAAAAATCGGCAATGAATGAACATAGAGTCTAAAATTAGGTGGTCTAGACTCTAAAATCAAGAATGAAGGCATGAAGCAAAGACTCACTAAAGTAGAGATGCTGATACTAGTCGTTGGTCGCTGACTCACTGGAGAGGTGGTACTGCACGTCTTGAGGTTGGATAGACTCACGAACAGTAAGGGAGCTGATTGACAGGGGACGTTAGGATGTTGGTTGATGGGGGAACAGGGGAAGTAGAGGGGGAACACAACTATATGGGAACTAGTCAACAGTTAGGATTTTGTTTGGGCTGTCACAAATGCAGGTGAACTGGCAAAGCAAAGGCAGGCTATAGGCGACAGCCAATGGTTACTACCAATCTGCGATGTCTGATTGGTGGTCTATAAATGGTGATGGCGACAATGACTAGGTGACGGTGAGTAGGTGACTACCAACAATTTGCATTTTGCGAATCTGTGTGATTAAGAGGTGAGGCTGAGAGAGATGATGACTAGGCGATGGGAGTGAGGGTGACTGCCGATATTGACGGTCGTCTGTAAATCTGTCTCTGTGGGGATCTGGGACTGGGAGTCAGAGACAGATTGGAAGTAGGAGATGGAGAGTAGGAGACTGAGAGAGATGAAGACAAAAGACTCGAAGAGTGCTACTGCTAAAGTGCTGAGCGAGGGTGAGTGCCAGAGTCTGCGTCTACGTGAGTCGTGACAACGTGAGACCGAGATGTGAGTGGCTGAAAGTGAGAAACTAAAAGGAAGGAAGACTTTGGTCTCTGGAAGAGTATGTGTGTAAGAGAAGGGTTAGCCGGTTAAGGACTTAGGGCTTTCTTTTTCCTTTCAAAAATTTTTTGGCTTAAACGGGCCGGCCCGTGGCCCTATGGGGCCAACCCGTTTAGTTATAGGCCCTACAGGACTGGCCCTCTTAAGCCCAACTTACTTTTGGAAGCTTCAAATTACAAGCCCGTCCCTTGACTTAATTAGGCTTAAACAAGCTAGCCCAACGGGCTTGACTCGTTTTCCCGGCTCTAGTGAACTCACTGAAGAAGCAAAAGACCAAGGCACCAATGTAAAAAAAAAGAGCTAATTAAGCATAGCTACTTTTTATTTTCCAATAAAAATGCCATATTGGAGAGCTAAACCTACAAACTAAGATGTGGCACTCAACCTGTCGATGCACCTTCCTTTAATTTTATGAATCACCAAGGACCAATGCAGATTAAAGAGATTATTACTAATAGAAGTGTAATGAAAAGTGTGAATTCCTATTGAAAAATGAGAAAGGAAATGAAATAGAACGAAGAATTTCTTTAATGACAAATTGCAGAGGCCAAATAACACCTTGATGAACAACGACATTTTTTTTGACCATGTCCTGCCCTTCTTTATCCATAACGGTGCTGTTTTGGGTGCAAAATAAGGCGGGCTGATTGTTTTTTCAAATACTCCATCTGATCCTTATTATAAGAGGTTAATAAACTAATTCATACAAACAAAAAAATGACAATTATATTATTGAGTGTGCTCTAAAAGTATAAATTTTTTAAAACCTACCCTTTATAACAAATTTCAAGGAGCTAGTGAAAAGTTATTTACATAAGTAATAATAATTTGTAACTAGGAATAAACTAGGAAAAAATTCATTAATGACCCTGTTAACCCTTTATAATAAGGACCAAAATTTTTCTTCTAGATAACTCATTATAATAATGACCGGCTGATGTCTTGAAGTAATTTTTTTTTAATAGCACCCAGTATAATAAAATAATTTTTAGTACAGTCATAACACTAAAATATATTTTTATAAGTACCTTACCCTCAGCACACTAAATTATATTTTTATAAGCACCTTGTATCTTAATGTAATTCTTGTTACACTCAGCACCTTAAAATGTTTTTTCACTAGCATCCAATATTCTATAATAATTTTTGGTGCACTTAACATCCTAAAATATTTTTTTTTCATTAATGTTTAGTATCCTAAAATATATTTCTTAGTAGCAACAAGTACCCTACACTTTGGACATTAAGTGCTGTTTCAAAAATACTTTTAAAGTAAAAAATATTTAGGATATTGGATGTTACTAAAAAAATATTTTATGATGTTGAGCGAATCAAATATTATTTTAGGATACTGGATATTCCTAAAAGAATATTCTAGTGTGCTAATTGCGCCACTAAGAGTACTAAAAATTATCTTAGGATACTAAGTGGTACTAAAAAAAATATTTTAGGATGCTAAATGTACTAAAAATTATTGTAGGATATTTGAAACTATTGAAAAAAAAACATTTTAGGATGTTGAGTGTATTAAAGAATTTGTTAGCATATAAAGTGCTTCTCAAAAAAATTTTAATGTGCTAAGTGCATCAAAAATTATTTTAAAATTCTATACTATGCAGAAAAGCTTCAAAATAGAGGGAAAAAGCAATCAGGACCTCTCATTTTGCACCCAAAATGACACTGTTTTGGATAAAGGTAGGGCAGCTGAGAGAAGCCTGGTCCATTTCTCTTGTGCCAAATTGTGTTTATGAGAATAATGATACCATTTTATCAATAATAATGATGATGATGATGATGATGATACCATGAAGAACATAAGAAAAACCCATCTGTCACATCCTAATTTTTAGGTTAAGAAGCTCTAGGAGTAGCCCAAAATAGTTAGGCTACTAAGCCCCTCAGCAAAAATCCCAAAAATGAGAAAGGAAATCAAAGTAGTTTTAGGAACTAAACTGCGAAGTAAGAAAGTTACTAGGGGGCAAACGTCTAAGTAATGTTGAAGCTCTAGGAGAGCCTCAAGGGCACAAAAAAAGAAAAGAGGCTAAATACAAACCAAAAGTTAATTTAGAAGCCTCAAAGAGATGTTTTATGAGATTAAATCCAAGTAGGGATTAAATCGCAACTTCAGAAAGTTACGGCCAATAGGGGTAAAAATGAAAAGCATGCAGAAAATTTCAAGAAAATCTCAAAAAATGAGAAACATTATCCTAAGACTCTTTTATGGAGAGAAATGATAAAAATATCCTTGATATAACTTAAATGGAATTTATAAGATTATGACTGGTAAAAAGTACATCATTTGAGGTAATTATTTGAGATAGTAAGAGACCTCTAAAATGTATTAAAAAGTGAGGTTAAATAGTTAAAAGGATGTACTAATCTATAAAACTATTCCCGCTCCCTGAAGGCTAGTCGAATGGCTTTAATAAAATATAAAACCCGATTATGCTGATAAAAGGGCATTTAAAAGAATAATTTTTAAGTGGGACCTACAGGATGAGTCATGACTTGAGAAAATTCATAGATTTTGTAACATCCAGACTTTTAGGCCTAGAAGTTCCAAAAATAGCCTAAATCAAATAGGTTACCAAACCCCTGTGAGCAGAAGTCCCAAAGATGAAAAAGGAAGGTAAAGCAGTTTTAGGGACTAAACTGCAAAGTAAAAGTTTTCAGGGGCTCGAGTATAATTAAGGTTAAAGGCTCCAGTAAAGTCTCGAAGGCCCAAAAAGAGAAAAGAGACTAGATACAGGCCAATGGGTAAGTTAGAAACCTTAAAGAGATGGTTCTATGATGTTAGACTTAAGCAGGGGTAAAACCGTAAATTCAAAAAGTTATGACCAGCAAAGGCAAAAATGGAAGAGTGTACAGAAAATTCCAAGAAAATCCCAAAAAATGGGAAATAATATTCTAAGACTCTTCTATGAAGAGAAAAGATGAAAATACCCCTGAGGCAGCTTAAATGGAGTTTATGAGGTTGTGACCGGTAAAAAGTATACCATTTGAGGTAATTATTTGAAATAGCAAGAGACCTCAAAAGCGTATACAAAAATGAGGTTAAAGGGTTGAAAGGTTGTACTAATTTATAAAATTAGTCCCGCAACCAAAAGGCCAGTAGAGTGGCTTTAAGAAATTAAAGAGCCGGTTTTGCCGATAAAAGGGTATTTTAGTAAATGAATTTTATGCAAGGCTTAAAGGAAGTGTTATGGGCTAAGAAAATTCATAGATACTCTCTAAAATTAAAGAGAATTTATGGATCTGACAAAAAAATAATTACAGAGGCCAGAGCACTGTAATTATAGAAAAGAAGTTAAACCCGGAGTAAAAGTGCACCGATAAAGTGTTAATCAGAGTCTTGCACTTTGCTTGGCCCACAAGTAGCCACTTTTCAAGCCTTTAATGGATGGTAATTAAAGTTTTCCAAGTGTCAAGCTACCAATGGAGAGGATCTTGACTTTGAAATTTAATTACATTATGATTTAAGTTAATTAAGAGGGAGGATTAAGATTAAGTAGGCTAATGACACTTGGCATAACATTAATGATGGTTGGTGGGATATTTTGTACACATTAATGAGCTCATCTCTCCCCTAAATCAGATGGGAATTTCGTACAAGGCATGAAGAGAGGGAAAAAGAGAGAGTTTTGAGGGAAAACCAAGAGAAAGGCATCAACTTTGGTCATACAATCAAGGTTCAAGGTGAGTTCTTGGCTCTAGATGTGTTCTTGCCTTGGTTTCTTTCTCTTTTATGGTTGAAAATATGTCTTCTCTCCCTTTTGATGGCTGGTCAAATGGTTGATGAGTGGGGAAGGGAGTTTGGTTGTTAGATCTTGCTAGAACACCTCAAAGTATGGTAGATCCAAGTGGATCTATGTGAAAATTGGAAGAATTACGTGCTGATTTGATGGCTTTTTCGAATTAGTTACTGTTCATATCTGGTTCTGAAATTTGGCATGCCTAAAGTACACTCTATGAGCTTTAAATCCATGGATAGAACACTTCATTTGGATATGTGTACGATTTATGGTGATTTTTCAAAGTTAGGGTTTGAAATCTGGAAACAGTGTTGAGCTTTTGGAAGGGTGTCGAGTTCCGTACAATTCTGGTACTGTTAGGCGTAGAATTGGTTCCTGAAACTATTTTTCCTTTCAATTTAACTTAATTAGATTTCAGTGAGACTTGGAAGCACTCAATTTGGAGTTTTCTAGATTTAATTATGAATTTTCAAAATTGAGCAAAAATTCTGGAGATTCTGCGTGAACAGTACCCGCGAGCCAAAATTTCCACATTTGATATTCTTGAATCTAAAGCCATCTAAAGTGGTCCTAATTGATAGGAAATAGATCATAAGGATGTAAAATGATAAGATTTATATTAGAAAAGTTAGAAAGAAAACCCTAAGACTAAGAGAAAGGGGTTGAGGTTCAAGAAAGCTAGTCTTGAACTTTATGTAATCTAATGGTCCTAATGGATTGTGTCATCATTATGGTTATGTTTAGGACCTTTAGAACATCCAAGAGGATGTTTGATGATGTTGACCAAAAGCTAACATGGTTGGAAAGTCAAGGGAGTCAAAGGAAAAGTAAGAGGAAGGCTTGAGGTGCAAGGTAGTGAACTTACCCTTTATGTGCTTGACATGGTATGCTTATGTGTTGGTTTGTATTTGTTGTTTGAATGATGTTGTGACGTGATGATTGTTGCTGGAAATGCTGTTTTTAATATGTTTCCATGGCCATGCATTTTTATACCAAGCATAAAGCATGATGGCATGTCACTGGTTAACTTAAATTTATGAAAAACTACATACCATACACTAGCATCCATCTTGTGCATGTATGTGGTAGTGTTTGCTACTGAGATTCCCCCGAATCTCACCCCCTCCCTAACCAACCATTTAGGTCAAATCAATGATGGGCACTAAGGGCATGAGAAGCAAGGAGAAGAAGTGGAGAATTATTAATGCTAATGATTGATGTTATTATTCAATGTATAATTCTCCTATGTTGTAAGTTATGTTATGAATGCCATCAATTCAATGTATGTGCTTAGGATGTTTATGGCATGAATGAAAGTATATGAGCATGAATGGGAAAAAGTAAGCCCATGTTAGGTATGCCAAAGAAATAAAAAGAATTAAAGTAAAGAGATATTAAGGGATAAAACGTAGGTCCTGAAGCAGTTAATTTCAAGCTTCAGTTCGACCTATCATATGAATGAGTTAAGCTACGGAATTTGGTACACTTATAATGCATATCCCAAGCTTTAAAATGAGTGGTAAATCACATCATTTGGATGTGTATACAAAGAGATATAAGTTTTCAAAGTTAAGGCGCAGAATCTGGAGAGTCCAGATTTTACCAAACAAATAGTAATCTTAATCTAATAAACTGTACGAATTGGGCAAGAATAAGTCCAATTGAGTATTTTTCCCTTATAGAGAATTGAAAGAGCTTTCCGTAGAATTTTGGAACACCTCCATACGATATTTCTAGAATTAGTTATGATTTTTCAAAGTTGGACCTGTAATCTGAAAACTGGACAGTGAACAGTAATTTTCCGAAAATTAACGTCCAAATTGAAATTTTTAAGCTTAAGACCATCCAAAGTGGTCTGGAATGGTTTAAATGAATGCTAAGGTATTATATAAGTAAGGTGTGACATTTTTTGGTATCAGAGCAGAGGTTCTGGCATAGGAAGAAGAGAACTATCTGCAAGAATTTAGAAAAGCCCAGTTCAGGTTAGAGCTAGTAGTGGAATACTAGCTAAGGTCCAACTAAGGTTATGGATTGGAGGTGAATGCTCTAGGGAAAATAAGTAATAAGGATCTTTAAATGAAGTTAGGATCCTCTGTTAGAAAGGTACGGATAAAATGATGATGAGAAGTTATACGCAGAGGAAGGTAGCCACTGTGTAAAGATAAAGAGACTTCCCTCTAACGAAAAGGGGATAATGGCTCATAAGTCAGATAGAGGTATGAGTCTAAACCCTAGAAGAAAAAGGGTCAAGTGGCAATCTAAGTTAGATACAATTACTGTAGCCTTGATACAAGGTTAAGGCAACACGATCAAAGTAGTTATCTTTGATTCCTAAATAGATATAAAAAGGTCAGAAGAGCTAAAAATTAATTTCTGCCACTGGTAATCCCTGAGGATAAGGGAAAGCAAAGGTGCTAATGGCCTAGAGTTGTGAGCCAGACCCTTCCTTCATTGCTTGAAAGGAAGTAGTTGACTTAGTTGGGGATTACAGTGAGGCTAGGACATGGAAGTCCTTCAGGCAGCAGTTAAGGTTACGATAAACAAAGCTAAGTAAAACTAGCAGAAGTAAGAGAAGGTATGTTTTGTCATGATGAACCAGAGAAAGTGGTGGCGAATAAGAATTCTGTCATGACGAATAGAGATAGTGATTCTCTGATGCTGAGGTGGTATCTTGGCACGACTTGATGGACTATGAGGTCCTTGAGAGTAAGACTGATAGAGCTCAAGAGAGAGTTGTAGCCACTATTTAAAGCTATCAGATTCCCCCTCAAGAGGAAGAGTAATGATGAGTTGAACAAGATAGTTAGGGGTTGAGTCTGTACACCGCTAAGAGGGTGTAGTGGTCACCTAAGCTGGACAAGCTCTTAAAGCCTCGTTAGAGATGGGGCACTATGATAGAGTAGCTATCTCAAGTTCCTGAATAGATAAATAGGAACATGGAGATCGTAAAGTCAAGGTAGATAATCCTAGTGGAATTCTTATGGATTAAAAAGAAGAGAAAGAGATGAGAATGAGACAGATAGTGTAACACCTTACGTTTACGACCTTATATTGTGCCAAGTTAAGACATTCGGAAGCGCAAACTAAGGTTACCGGGTTGAAAAACCTGAATTTGAAAATTTCTTTTCCCGCATTACTATTCACCGTAACCTTAAACTTGGCATAACTTTGAAAAATCATAACTAATTCTAGAAAAATCGAAACGAGGTCGTTCCAAGTCTCACTCGAAGCTCTCAACATCATCTATCAAGAAAAATGACCTCAGGTTCCGCTTTAATCAGAAACGCATTCGTTTTCAATTTCGAAAAGTACTGTTCATTTGGTCATTTTTCTATTTTCCAGGATTTTTGCCTAACTTCGGAAAGGCATAACTTCTTACACAGAGCTCCGATTGTGACGCTTTACCACTCATTTTAAAGGGAAAAATAAGATCTATTCGCATACCAAATTTCAGGGAAAAAGTCAACCATTTGACCAGGGTCTTCGTTGGTCAAAGTTTGGTCAAATCTAGACCATTTTTATCCCCTTTTTCACTAATTTTGACAGCATTTCGTTTTTCACTATAATCATACCATAATCACTTATAAAGCTACTCTATCATTAATATACATTCCAAAAAGGGTATCATATCATGTATTTATGAACATAGTATGCTTACATGGCTTGAAAGAGAAAAGTTCAAAACCGTATAATACATTACATAATTCATAACTTCTTCAAGCCATGACTATTTCCTTTCCTTTCTCCTTAGCAGTAGTGGCACCTAGGATATCATGTTATAGGAGGATGAGATTTCATAGAAATCCCAGTAGCATTGAACATACAACCATCAAGTCAACATGCATAAGATGTCATGCTACATGCAGTAAGATAACATTTCTAGTCTTTATGCCATGCTATAATCATTCTGTATCCATGTCATCATATCATGGAGCATATAATCATTCTGGTCAAAACTCAATCATGCAAGAGCCAAGGCATACATTGCAAGGAGTTCACATCATCTGTACATAACATTCTCATGGCACATAAACACACATAGCAGATACATCAAATGCAGATCAACAAAATAATTGCAGTTCACGCTACCTCAATTCCTTGCTTAACGTTTCCTCCTTGATCCCTTGCTGGAGATCCTCCTAGGTTTCCAGAAGAGTTGCCTATCAACCATACAGTAAGGGTATGGTAAATTCCATATCCAGTATACCATTCTTTCTCAATATAATGCTACCCTTGTATCTTTCAATTTATAATTTCTGTATACCTTTCCTAAACCTTTGACCTTGGTTTGACCAAGCCTTAATCCTCAATTAAGGTCTTGGAATTCTTCCTTAACCCATGATTAATCATGCTTCCTTGGTTAATCACTAACCCTTAGTCCTTAATCCAATACTTAATTAAGGTCCTCAAGTCACATAGTCATAATCCTTTAAGATTAAATCACTAATCCCTTTTTGGATTAACCATTAATCATTCTCTAATCAACATGATTAACCATTATTCATTCCTTAATTAACATGATTAATCATTTTCTAATCAATATGATTAATCATTAATCATTCTCTAATCAATATGATTAACCATTATTCATTCCTTAATTAACATGATTAATCATTTTCTAATCAATATGATTAATCATTAATCATTCTCTAATCAATATGATTAAGCTTTAATCAATACTTAATCAACATGATTACCCATAATTAATCATCCTTCAATTATCATAACTAATCACTAATTAATTAGGGTAGCTAACCTTAATCACTTACTAATCCTTAATCAAATAACATAATTAATCTTAGCTATCACTAAACCATAATTAATCAAGGTAATTAATCCTAATCTTCCTCAAATAAATAATCAACTAAAAATAATTAACACTTAGGGAGATAAACATACCTTAATTAGCGCTTAATCGGCGATTAGAGGTGATTAAGCTTGCTGTCTCTCTTTCTCTCTCTTCTTTCTTCCTTTCTCTCTCCTAGAACTCAAGAACACAAAATTCTCTCCCAACAAACACCTCTTGGCCGAATTCTTCATGAAAGGGGGGGGTATTTATAGGCCTTGATATTTCAAAATGCCGAAAATGCCCTTCGGGAAAAAGATGCGATCTCGGCCGTTCATTTTTTTCTACTTTACACGTGGACAAATCTTAGGGCACTCACCATAAGAAAGTGACACATGTAGGGACACCTAATCACCATGTGATTTTCATGTGGAAAATAAATATTATTTTATTATTTTGTCTCTTATTTCCCTTTATGCCCTTGAACAATGTGGAAAATTCCAACTTTGTCCTCTCCTTCTAATTTTGGCCGAATTATTGCTCTTAATATTGGAAAAATATGACTCATCCAATAATCAGTGCAATCCACTGATTATTTGTGTATTTCCGGCCCGATTTTCCAACAATCCTGTCCAATTTACTGTCACAAAATTCCGATTTCAACACCTCATTAAATTCCCCTCATTCCAAGGGTAATCCATGATTTTTCTCAAGTTCTATCTCCCTCTATAATTTTCTAAATTTTATTCTGTCAAAAATCACTATTCTACCGATAATAATTCGGTAATAAATATCCTTTAAGCTAACCTTTGTACATCCAAAGGTGGGAAATAATTTTATAAATTAGGATAATATGTCACATAATTTATCCATATTTTTCCTTGAATTTTTGAGGCCTCTATATATTTTAAATAATGGAAATTGGCTAATTTTCCTTAATTAGCCAAAAATTCCAATAATTACAAATAATTCCCTGATAAATTATTTTTAATCTCATATTCATCTTCTAAGCCTCAAACATTATTCTGTACCCTCCTTTCTATTTTTCATGATTTTCTGGGAATTTTCAGGAAATTTGGACATTATTTCCAATACTGCCCTTTCTTAACTGATCTTTTCAGAAATGACCGTTATGTCCCTATCCTGATTTTTCCTCATAGCCTGGATCCTCTACCAGTCTACTATACTACTTGGCCTTAGTCAGTCACAAATCATTCATCAGTTAGAATAAAATTATCAGGGTGTGACATTTCTTCCCCCCTAAAATAAATTTCGTCCTCGAAATTTTAACACATACCTTATGTGAAGAGCTCTGGATACTTGCTCCTCATCTCGTCCTCCTTTTCCCACGTGGCCTCTTCTTGATTTAGATCTTTCCAAATCACTTTGACCAAAGGGATTCCTTTGTTCCTCAGCTGCTTGACTTTCCGATCCACTATGCGTTCTGGTCTTACTTCAAATGTCAGATTGTTCTTTAGCTCAATCTGATCATATTCTAGCACATGTTCTGGATCCGGATTGTACTTCTTCAACTGGGAAACATGGAAGACGTTGTGCAACTGACTTAAGTTCGGGGGTAAGGCCAGTCGATAGGCTACAGGTCCTACCTTTGAGAGTATTTGGAATGGTCCCACATATTTAGGCGTCAGCTTTCTCGCCTTAATAGATCGTCCTACTCCGGTAGTTGGAGATACCTTCAGGAAGACATGGTCTCCAACCTCGAACTCTAACGGCTTTCTCCTACTGTCGGCGTAGCTCTTCTGTCTGCTTTGAGCCGTGAGTAGCCTCTGTTTGATCTGTTTAATCTGTTCAGAGGTACGATCTACTATATCTGGACCCCAAATTTTTCTCTCTCCGAGTTCTGCCCAACAAAGCGGGGATCTGCACTTTCTCCCGTACAATGCCTCGTATGGTGCCATCTGGATACTGGAATGGTAACTGTTGTTGTACGCGAATTCTGCCAAAGGCAGATATTCATCCCAGCTTCCTTTGAAATCCAAAACGCACGCTCTCAGCATATCTTCTAGTGTCTGTATCGTTCGTTCTGTTTGTCCGTCCGTTTGCGGATGATAAGCTGTACTGAAACTCAGTACCGTGCCCATGGCTTCTTGCACTGCTTTCCAGAATCTCGACATGAATCTTGGATCCCTGTCAGACACAATGTACTCTGGAACCCCATGTAATCTTACGATCTCTTTAATGTATAACCTCGCTAACTTCTCTGGCGAATATTTAACATTAATCGCCAAGAAATGGGCCGACTTCGTCAGTCTATCAACTATGACCCATATTGCATCGTATCCTGACGACGTACGAGGTAGTCCTACTATGAAGTCCATAGAGATACTGTCCCACTTCCATTCAGGAATACTAAGGGGTTGTAAAAATCCTGACGGCTTCTGGTGTTCCGTCTTCACCTTTTGGCATGTAAGGCACTTTGTCACATACTCAGTGACATCTCGTTTCATACCAGGCCACCAAAACAATGACTTGATGTCTTGATACATCTTGGTCATTCCTGGATGAATCGTATATTTGCTTTTATGTGCCTCATCTAGGATTTGCTTCCTGAGATCATCTACAGGAGGAACATACGATCTTCCTCTGAATTCTATTACTCCCTCTGTTGAGATCTCGAAATCTTTTGCCTCATTGCTCAAGACTTTAGCTCGAAGGGTCTTTGCTAACGGATCTCCTCTTTGAGCTTCTTTAATTTGTCTTATCACATCAACAGTTGTTCTCTGCACTAATGGCTCATTAGCCACATCATCTGCTGTTAACTGCATGTGATAAATAGGACCCCAATCTCTTATATCTTCTAACAGATCACCCTCTTTGATCATGAGGGTAGCTACTTGCACCACTTTTCTGCTCAAGCATCAGCCACTACATTGGCTTTTCCCGGATGATACTTGATCTGATAGTCATAATCTTTCAACAACTCCATCCATCTCCTCTGTCTCATGTTAAGTTCTTTCTGGTCTTGCAGGTACTTGAGACTCTTGTGATCACAGAACAATTCTATAGTTGCCCCATACAAATAATGCCTCCATATCTTCAAGGCATACACTATCGCTGCAAGCTCCAGGTCATGAGTGGGGTAATTTTCTTCGTGAGGTTTTAATTGGCGCGAGGCGTAGGCAACAACTCTTCCCTGCTGCATCAGTACACATCCCAATCCCTGTTTGCTAGCATCTGTGTACACTACATATGGTAGTGTTGGATCGGGGATAACTAGTACTGGGGTAGAGGTTAGCCTTCGCTTCAGCTCTTGAAAACTTGCCTCACATTTCTCGTCCCACAAGAACTGCTGGTTCTTCCTGGTTAGCTTTGTCAGCGCTTGGGCAATTCTAGAAAAGTCCTGGATAAATCTCCTATAGTAACCTGCCAGCCCTAAGAAACTTCGTATCTCTGTTACTGTCTTAGGCTGCTCCCAGTTTAGTACTGATTCAATTTACTGGGATCTACGGCCACACCTTCATGGTTAATCACATGGCCTAGGAATTTAACTTCCTTTAACCAAAACTCACATTTACTGAGCTTGGCGTAGAGTTGTTTCTCCTTCAGTGTACTCAGCACAATTCTCAAGTGCTGCTCATGCTCTTCTTGAGTTTTGGAGTACACTAGTATGTCATCAATAAAAACTACTACAAACAGATCTAAGTATGGTCTAAAAATCCGGTTCATGTAGTCCATGAAAATAGCAGGTGCATTTGTCAATCCAAACGGCATCACTAAGAACTCATAGTGTCCGTATCGGGTCCTAAATGCAGTCTTCGAAACATCTTCTGTCTTTATCCGCAGCTGATGATATCCCGATCGTAGATCGATCTTGGAAAACACCGTTGCTCCTGCCAGTTGGTCTAACAGATCATCAATTCGCGGCAGAGGGTATTTATTCTTTATCGTCACCTTGTTTAGCTCTCGATAGTCAATGCATAGCCTTAGACTACCGTCTTTCTTTTTCACAAAGAGTACTGGAGCACCCCAGGGAGATACACTTGGTCTTATAAAACCCTTCTCCAACAGCTCCTCAATTTGTCTCTTTAGCTCAACCATTTCGTTGGGAGCCATTCGATATGGAGCTTTGGATATTGGTTTTGTCCCTGGTACAAGATCAATCGTGAACTCCACTTCTCGCTCTGTGGCGGAAGTCCACTGATCTCTGTTGGAAATACCTCTGGGAAGTCTTTCACTATCGGTATTTCTTCAATTCCTTCTTCTGCCTCTGCTCGAATTGAGAAGAATACAATATATCCTTGACATCCGTGCCGTAAGCATCTACTCGCTTCGGCTTCAGTTATAAAATTTAGACTTACTTCTTTTCTAGGGATTTCTTCCTTAGAGGGTAATACTAACGTTTTCTTACCATAATCTAGAAGTATGTTATTGGCAGATAACCAATTCAAACCAATTATCACCTCAATGTCACGAAAAGGCATGCATATCAAGTCAATGATAGTGCAACAATGCTGATAACAGACCACACAATTCAGGCATGCTTTAGAAGTCACAACTTTAGGACTAGTGGGAGTAGAAACAACAATATCATATGGCAAGGTATCAACAGTCAAACCCAATCGCCCAACACAATCATGTGATATAAAGGAATGGCTAGCACCTGAGTCAAACATGGCATACACAAGGCAATCATTAACAGTGATCGTACCTTGGATCATGTCAGGTGACTTACGGGCCTCTTCCTGTGTAAGGGCAAACACCCTGCCTTGGGTCTGCTGTCTCGTCCCTTCTGCCCCTTGTGGGCATTCCTTCGAAAAGTGTCCTGGTCTCCCACATCTATAGCACACGTTCTGGCCAAATAAACATGGCCTGTCGCCATGATTCTTGCCACACTTCTCACATTCCTTGGCCCTTCGTGTGATATCAAACCCTTCAGGTCGTCTGCTCCCCTCTTCTCATCTTTCTGCCAAAGCCAGGCCTCTTCCTCTTCTTATTAACATAAGAGGTTCCTTCTTGATTCGGCCTCGATGGGGGTCTCTCAGCTTTCAAAGCTATCGGCATCATTCCTCGATGATTCTGACTTGCTTCAGTAATGCGGCAGACTTCTACTGCCTTGTTAAAACTCTCGATCTGCTGAGGCGCCACGACCTCTCTTAATGCTGGCTTTAATCCTCTGACCAGCTTCTCCGTATTCCACCGTTCGTCATTGAGACGTTTTAAATAAGCAGAATAACGGGACAGCCGAATGTGCTTTGCTAAGTAGTCATCAAAAGTTTCATTATTCCCCTGCTGCAACACTAGGAATTCAGCTTCCATTTTATCCTGTGCTGATCGGGGAAAGTACTTCTGATAGAATCTTTCTTTGAACACCTCCCATGTTATTGGGGTGTTGTTGGCTTGCAGTACCAACTCAGTGTTGTTCCACCACTGATCTGCTTCTTTCTCTAGCTTATAAATTGCCATCTGAGCTTTAATCTCAGATGAGCATCCCATTACCCGAAAGATCTTCTCCAGTCGGGTAATCCAATCTTCAGCTATTTGTGGTTCCAATGAACCCTTGAACTCTGGGGATTATGCTTGCAAAATTTCGTAATCCACTGCTGAATATCTTCTTGATTTTCAGCCACTCCTGCTTGCTCTTCAGGTACTTGCTGTTGGACTTGTGGGGTCGCTTCAGCTTGCATTTGCTCAGGTTGTCGTAACTGAGCAATCGCTGCTGCTACCGCTGCTGCTATAACGGCGTCTCTCTCTTCTTGCTGCCGTAACTGTGCCTCTTGTAGTTGCTGTACGACTCGTTGTTGCTCATCCAGCCTATTCATTACTTGCTGGATAGGATCTCTATGTGGTTTCCTCAGGAGTGTTTCTTGCTCCTCTCCGTGTTCTCACCATTTCGCTTGTTCTTTAATTAACTATGGGAGAATAAAGGAACTCTTTAATCATTTATCATATAAACATACCCTTCTTATTTATATAACAAACATTTGTACAGCAACACAAGGGTTACACAGAGTTTTTAGCAGTTAGCCTAACTTATATACAGTCCAAAACTATTTACACTATATACATCATCAGTCTAGCATTGACCATGACCAGCTCATGGAAAAGTAGCCCATACAAAGGTCTCTATGGCGTCGACCATCTCCAGGAAAGTGCATCTGGTTAGGCGATTACATATCTCATTGATTCCTTCATTCCATTTCCATGTCTTGGGGATTACATGAACAGGGCTAGGATCCAATCTTCATTTCCCAAGGTATGATCCTCTCTAGTCACCCAATAATAAAGGCTCTTAATGTCCTCTAAGAACCTTAAGTATACATCAGCTTCCTGGTGCTCATATGGCTTAATGAAACGGCTTCTAAACTGGAATTCTTGAACTAGCTGAGGAGGCATGGAACTCTTTCTTAATTTCAGGTGTAGGGATCTTACTCGGACCTGCTTCATCCTTAGTAGGCATCTTAACAACTGGAGCTATATCATTAGAGGCAACAGTGGCAATGTCTTTCTCTAGAGCCTTCCCCTTGAAACCGAAGTAATCTACCTGAGTAGCTGGGGATTTAGTGCTAAGCTCTCCATACCTCTCAATGTCCTCGTACCACCATGTCTCATCATACCACCATGGATATCGCTCACCGGGCATGACCTTGCTGATGGTCTCTCCGGATTTTCCACTTCCACTACAAACAGCCATTACCTGAGCTTTTCTGTAATCCTAATGACCAAATGAACTCATTAATAAGCACTATCACATGCTTTCCTTAAAATGCAGAGCATACAAAATATCAAAATTTGTTCTGTGTGCCAGAACCATGTGCTCTGATACCATAAATGTAACACCTTACGTTTACGACCTTATATTGTGCCAAGTTAAGACATTCGGAAGCGCAATCTAAGGTTACCGGGTTGAAAAACCTGAATTTGAAAATTTCTTTTCCCGCATTACTATTCACCGTAACCTTAAACTTGGCATAACTTTGAAAAATCATAACTAATTCTAGAAAAATCGAAACGAGGTCGTTCCAAGTCTCACTCGAAGCTCTTAACATCATCTATCAAGGAAAAATGACCTCAGGTTCCGCTTTAATCAGAAACGCATTCGTTTTCAATTTCGAAAAGTACTGTTCATTTGGTCATTTTTCTATTTTCCAGGATTTTTGCCTAACTTCGGAAAGGCATAACTTCTTACACAGAGCTCCGATTGTGACGCTTTACCACTCATTTTAAAGGGAAAAATAAGATCTATTTGCATACCAAATTTCAGGGAAAAAGTCAACCATTTGACCAGGGTCTTCGTTGGTCAAAGTTTGGTCAAATCTAGACCATTTTTATCCCCTTTTTCACTAATTTTGACAGCATTTCGTTTTTCACTATAATCATACCATAATCACTTATAAAGCTACTCTATCATTAATATACATTCCAAAAAGGGTATCATATCATGTATTTATGAACATAGTATGCTTACATGGCTTGAAAGAGAAAGTTCAAAACCGTATAATACATTACATAATTCATAACTTCTTCAAGCCATGACTATTTCCTTTCCTTTCTCCTTAGCAGTAGTGGCACCTAGGATATCATGTTATAGGAGGAATGAGATTTCATAGAAATCCCAGTAGCATTGAACATACAACCATCAAGTCAACATGCATAAGATGTCATGCTACATGCAGTAAATAACATTTCTAGTCTTTATGCCATGCTATAATCATTCTGTATCCATGTCATCATATCATGGAGCATATAATCATTCTGGTCAAAACTCAATCATGCAAGAGCCAAGGCATACATTGCAAGGAGTTCACATCATCTGTACATAACATTCTCATGGCACATAAACACACATAGCAGATACATCAAATGCAGATCAACAAAATAATTGCAGTTCACGCTACCTCTCATTCCTTGCTTAACGTTTCCTCCTTGATCCCTTGCTGGAGATCCTCCTAGGTTTCCAGAAGAGTTGCCTATCAACCATACAGTAAGGGTATGGTAAATTCCATATCCAGTATACCATTCTTTCTCAATATAATGCTACCCTTGTATCTTTCAATTTATAATTTCTGTATACCTTTCCTAAACCTTTGACCTTGGTTTGACCAAGCCTTAATCCTCAATTAAGGTCTTGGAATTCTTCCTTAACCCATGATTAATCATGCTTCCTTGGTTAATCACTAACCCTTAGTCCTTAATCCAATACTTAATTAAGGTCCTCAAGTCACATAGTCATAATCCTTTAAGATTAAATCACTAATCCCTTTTGGATTAACCATTAATCATTCTCTAATCAACATGATTAACCATTATTCATTCCTTAATTACATGATTAATCATTTTCTAATCATATGATTAATCATTAATCATTCTCTATCAATATGATTAACCATTATTCATTCTTATAACATGATTAATCATTTTCTAATCATATGATTAATCATTAATCATTCTCTAATCAATATGATTAAGCTTTAATCAATACTTAATCAACATGATTACCCATAATTAATCATCCTTCAATTATCATAACTAATCACTAATTAATTAGGGTAGCTAACCTTAATCACTTACTAATCCTTAATCAAATAACATAATTAATCTTAGCTATCACTAAACCATAATTAATCAAGGTAATTAATCCTAATCTTCCTCAAATAAATAATCAACTAAAAATAATTAACACTTAGGGAGATAAACATACCTTAATTAGCGCTTAATCGGCGATTAGAGGTGATTAAGCTTGCTGTCTCTCTTTCTCTCTCTCTTTCTTCCTTTCTCTCTCCTAGAACTCAAGAACACAAAATTCTCTCCCAACAAACACCTCTTGGCCGAATTCTTCATGAAAGGGGGGTATTTATAGGCCTTGATATTTCAAAATGCCGAAAATGCCCTTCGGGAAAAGATGCGATCTCGGCCGTCCATTTTTTTCTACTTTACACGTGGACAAATCTTAGGGCACTCACCATAAGAAAGTGACACATGTAGGGACACCTAATCACCATGTGATTTTCATGTGGAAAATAAATATTATTTTATTATTTTGTCTCTTATTTCCCTTTATGCCCTTGAACAATTTGGAAAATTCCAACTTTGTCCTCTCCTTCTAATTTTGGCCGAATTATTGCTCTTAATATTGGAAAAATATGACTCATCCAATAATCAGTGCAATCCACTGATTATTTGTGTATTTCCGGCCCGATTTTCCAACAATCCTGTCCAATTTACTGTCACAAAATTCCGATTTCAACACCTCATTAAATTCCCCTCATTCCAAGGGTAATCCATGATTTTTCTCAAGTTCTATCTCCCTCTATAATTTTCTAAATTTTATTCTGTCAAAAATCACTATTCTACCGATAATAATTCGGTAATAAATATCCTTTAAGCTAACCTTTGTACATCCAAAGGTGGGAAATAATTTTATAAATTAGGATAATATGTCACATAATTTATCCATATTTTTCCTTGAATTTTTGAGGCCTCTATATATTTTAAATAATGGAAATTGGCTAATTTTCCTTAATTAGCCAAAAATTCCAATAATTACAAATAATTTCCTGATAAATTATTTTTAATCTCATATTCATCTTCTAAGCCTCAAACATTATTCTGTACCCTCCTTTCTATTTTTCATGATTTTCTGGGAATTTTCAGGAAATTTGGACATTATTTCCAATACTGCCCTTTCTTAACTGATCTTTTCAGAAATGACCGTTATGTCCCTATCCTGATTTTTCCTCATAGCCTGGATCCTCTACCAGTCTACTATACTACTTGGCCTTAGTCAGTCACAAATCATTCATCAGTTAGAATAAAATTATCAGGGTGTGACAGATA